>NW_024537658.1:0-147779 GCF_016628075.1 Suillus paluster
CAACATAAGTCCCCAGGTCCATAAGTAAAGTAAAAAGTAAAAAAGCCCAGAAGCGAAATATGCTGGCACCATAATCAATGGTGGTACTCCCATAGAAGGGTGAGACCAACAAAAGATTCCAGGCCCAGAAGTGAAGTAAAGCAACAAGTAAAAAACCCTCAGAAGCGAAAAATGTTGGTACCATAAACAATGGTAGGACCCTCATGGAGGGTGACACCAACATAAGCCCCAGGTCCATCAGTAAAGTAAAAAGTAAAAAAGAGCCCAAAAGCGAAATATGCTGGTACCATAAACAATGGTAGGACCCTCATGGAGGGTGACACCAACATAAGCCCCAGGTTCACAAGTAAAGTAAAGGAACAAGTGAAAAACCCTCAGAAGCGAAAAATGTTGGTACCATAAACAATGGTAGGACCCTCATGGAGGGTGACACCAACACAAGCCCCAGGTTCATAAGTAAAGTAAAGTAACTAGTAAAAAAAACCCTCAGAAGCGAAAAATGTTGGTACCATAAACAATGGTAGGACCCTCATGGAGGGTGACACCAACATAAGCCCCAGGTCCATCAGTAAAGTAAAAAGTAAAAAAAGAGCCCAAAAGCGAAATATGCTGGTACCATAAACAATGGTAGGACCCTCATGGAGGGTGACACCAACATAAGCCCCAGGTTCACAAGTAAAGTAAGGAACAAGTGAAAAACCCTCAGAAGCGAAAAATGTTGGTACCATAAACAATGGTAGGACCCTCATGGAGGGTGACACCAACATAAGCCCCAGGTTCATAAGTAAAGTAAAGTAACTAGTAAAAAACCCTCAGAAGCGAAAATGTTGGTACCATAAACAATGGTAGGACCCTCATGGAGGGTGACACCAACACAAGCCCCAGGTTCATAAGTAAAGTAAAGTAACTAGTAAAAAAACCCTCAGAAGCGAAAAATGTTGGTACCATAAACAATGGTAGGACCCTCATGGAGGGTGACACCAACATAAGCCCCAGGTTCATAAGTAAAGTGAAGTAACAAGTAAAAAAAACCCTCAGAAGCGAAAAATGTTGGTACCATAAACAATGGTAGGACCCTCATGGAGGGTGACACCAACATAAGCCCCAGGTTCATAAGTAAAGTAAAGTAACTAGTAAAGATAGTGACAGGATTAAATGAGTAAGTAAATAAGTAAATAAGTGAGTAAGTGAGAAGAAAGAAAGAAAGAGATTTTTTTTGGTTCAAGTTGACCGCATTTTTGCTTAGATAATCAGTCTCAAACAAGACCACATCTTTTCATTTGAAGAAACTTGATGAAACTTCGCATATTTGCATATATAAGCAATGTCAGGTAAAGCGAGAGGAAGAAACATGATGGCATTACACATTCTGGATTATTATTAGAAGTAGAAATTTCATAGACATGAGATTTATCTTACCTTTAGGCCGAATAATGATAATACTCACTAGACTTCCTCTGACACCCTATATACTACTACTATAGCACAAATGAAAGGATAGATCCATAGAAAATGCAGCACTTCAGGCCACCATGTGGGTGTAGATACAGTCATAGATACGGTCATGGGTATGTCACCCTAAATCCTTGCAATTTGGCTCCAATCATTCTATGATGAGATTCAAAGGCAATATAATGGGAAGAATATAGAATATGGCAGACCATCCACCTCTTTCTTCTCTTTTTGAGACTGATTGACCTCAAACATCTCCAGTGCTGTCTTCACTACCCCTGTCATGATGCCCCACTTCAAGCTCGAGTTTTTCAGCCTTCATCCATCTTGTCTGACTTTAACTAGGACTCTTTCTTAAGATTATGAAGCCCTCTGAATGCACTGGCAATGCTCATTTTGTCCAAAAAAATCATGTTCCAGAGTTGACCACCACCCTTGTCATGCTGCCCTACTCAAAGATCGATTCACTAACCCTTTATATGATAAACATGTCATTAACTAGGGCTCATTTTCGAGGTTATTGAACACTATTAATTGATTGACAGCACCAGTTTGGTCTCTGAAGATCATGTTCCAGAATTGACTACCACCCCTGTCATGGTGCCCCATCCAAAGATCGATTTACCAGCCCTTGATATGACGAATTTGTCATTGACTGGGACTCATTCTCGAGATTATTAAACCATATGAATGGATTGGTGATACCAGTTTGGTCTCTAAAAATCATATTCCAAAGTTGAGTACCAGCCCTATCATAGTGCCCTACCCAAGGATCGATTTTTTCAGCTTTCACATGACTTGCCTGGCTTTAGCTAGGACTCATGGTAGAGGTTATTGGACCATATGAACGCGTTGGTCATGGCAGATTTTGCTCTAAAAATCATGTTCCAAAGTTGAGTGCCAGCCCTATCATGGTGCCCCACTCAAAGATCGATTTTTTCAGCCTTCATATGACTTGTCTGGCTTCAGCTAGGATTCATTCTAGAGGTTATTTGACCATATGAACACATTGGTCATGCCAGATTTCGCTCTAAAGATCATGTTCCAAAGTTGAGTACCACCCCTATGATGCTCTCCTTGCTAAAGATCGATTTGTTTAGCCTTCATATGACTTGCCTGGCTTTAGCTAGGATTCATTTTAGAGGTTATTGGACCATCTGAACACGATGGTCGAGCCAGATTTCGCTCTGAAAATCATGTTCCAAAGTTGATCACCACTGCCATGCTGCCCCACTCAAAGATCGATTTTTTCAGCCTTCATATGACTTGTCTGGCCTTAGCTAGGATTCATTTTAGAGGTTATTCGACCATATGAATACGTTGGTCGAGCCAGATTTCGCTCTAAAGATCATGTTTCAAAGTTGACCACCCCTGTTATGCTGCCCCACCCAAAGATCGATTTTTTCAGCCTTCATATGACTTGCCTGGCTTTAGCTAGGATTCATTTTAAAGGTTATTGAACCATCTGAACACGATGGTCGAGCCAGATTTCGCTCTAAAAATCATGTTCCAAAGTTGACCACCACTGCCATGCTGCCCCACTCAAAGATCGATTTTTTCAGCCTTCATATGACTTGCCTGGCTTTAGCTAGGATTCATTCTGGAGGTTATTTGACCATCTGAACACGATGGTCGAGCCAGATTTCGCTCTAAAAATCATGTTCCAAAGTTGACCACCCCTGTCATGCTGCCCCACCCAAAGATCGATTTTTACAGACTTCCCATGACTTGCCAGTGCTCCAAAAGCATTTTTCCTGGGGGCTCTTGATCCCTCTGAACACGGTGGTGATGCCAGATTTCCCTGGAAAAATCATATTCCTGAGATATACAAGGTCCTCCTCCTCCCTCCTACCTCCTATATGTTGCTGTACTTGATTTTAACTTGAAACCGATACTGTAAAGGACTGTCCTGGGGTTTTTCAGGTGTAGGAATCGATTGGTGATGGTCCTGGACCATCTGGAGATCAATGTTTGTGACATATGGTGGTGGGGCTAAAAAGTCAGTATTTTGGCAATATCTCCATAACCGAACCGCCGTTTTCTTTGATTGTTGGCTCATATCCATCCTGAAAGTACCCTCTAACATATGTACCAGCCCACCAGAAGATATTTTTTTACAACTTTGAAATGTATTTCTGAAATGACCATATAAGTTCGTTTTAAGATCCTACAAACATACTGTGTTTCAATATTCAGTAAACAATTGGTGACCCTTCATCCCGGCCCGTTCCTAGTTGGGAACCAGTACTATCCTTGGGATGGAGTATGTAATGACGTACTGATACTTAGCGCATGGCTGATTCAGTGCCATGCACTGCGTCAAAACAAGGAGTCG
Organism: Suillus paluster; assembly: GCF_016628075.1. Classification (NCBI taxonomy): domain Eukaryota; kingdom Fungi; phylum Basidiomycota; class Agaricomycetes; order Boletales; family Suillaceae; genus Suillus; species Suillus paluster. The sequence goes on from NW_024537658.1 coordinate 3,788, forward strand.
CTCGTTTGGAGACAGCGAGAAACAGCAAAGCAAGTAAGGTTTGTTTGGAACCTCAAAGGTGCCAAGTGGCGGTGTCGAATATCCTGATCGATCGCAATTATCATGATGTACATAAAGTATGTGTCATGTTTGAGTACTTTTGAGTGTGGAGGCTCAGCTCAGCCGCTTTGTATCCTGACACTAGCGCCTTTCCATCAGCGTAAAAGACTGCGCATTCCACAACGTCTTTGGTAAGAGCAGTGACTCTGATAATGCACTACGCTAAATCTATCATCTACTAGTTGATGCCATCTGAGATGTTCCAGATTAATGATTTTCACCGCGACAACGACGGCAAGAATCAAATACAGACAACCTAAGCATCAGATATTCGACATACCTCATCGAAGCTGCTGTTCATTGCTATTCAGCCGCGCCATCAATACATCTTTCAGATTCAAACCATTCTCGATTCCTCTGCGCAGCCTCTGATCTTATTCCTCGTATCATCAAGCCACGCATGCACGAGTGTCCCCCGGGTATCATCTCCTGGTCCAAACAGCGCAGTCACGCTCGCATCCGGGAGAGGAAGCGCTAGCGGTATCGGTCACAAGCACAGCAAATCTCGAGGGACAATGAGCGGAAGCCACTAAACGTCAGCCACGTAACGCAGTATTCTAGTTCCATTGCAATTTGCTGTACTTGGGCTGCCAGTAAATGATATATCATAACAACATTATCGTGAGCATTTATCCCTGCCTGATGATCCCTGCTGATCCATATTGCAACACTTGAATATGCCTGCCAGGCAGGTGACCGTAATTTTGCGACACAGCCGTCGGTTGTGAGTACTTATATTGCAAAATAACACACAACGAGAAGCGCGCTGCACGACTTCAAAGTTTACTTGCTGCTTTGTACGCACCTGATGAGTCAAGCCACTATTACTGCTTTGTACCTCGACGCTGGCATTCAGGCATCCAAGGTGTGCAACATGCAAAGTTTTCGATACGTCTCAAGGTCTCTAATTCACTCCTGATTCACCAAGTACATCAATGGTTTGTAGTCTTATCATTAGTTTGTCGAGTGCCGTCTCTGACTAGAATAACCAAGTCGGAACGTTTGCAGTTTTAGTGAGTGCCTTCACTGACTCAATTCTCGCGGGTTATGTGATGCTAATGCACCTACCTAGATTTTTGACTACTGCATTACTCTAGAGGCAGAGGTGTGTTTGGGTGGGCATATCACAGAATCTTTCAATGACCATCCCGAAAGTCGCAGTGGGTATGGCATCGAAAATGGACGTTCGTGAGATTTATATTCACTATATCGCGATACCTGCCATTTGTTGGCATCGGGATGACATTCATAGGTAAGCTATGTGTGTTTATCACTCGCTTTTTGCGACAATTGCTCATGGCCGATGGATAGCTGCGCTTCGAACACAATACTATCCTGGTGAAAGTGTGAGTGATGAAACCCCTTACACGCGCAAATGTTCATAACAAAGCTGTATAGTGCATTAGATTCAGTAAAGCGTCTACTGGTTAGCATGCACAACATACTGCTGTGCGTTGATATACTCACCTATTCTTTACTCAGTGTTGCACATTATCTGCATTCTAGCCGCAGAAGGTATGTCACGTCATGAATGAGCCACCAAATCTGACATCTTCTTGTCTAGGATTGCTAATAACGAGGATTTACGCTTCCTGGAAAAGTAAGTGTTTACTCACATTCCTCGTAGTTTTTCCCGTAGTAAGTTTTTTATTCTCCTTAAACAGCAAAGACCTGATGTCCAATTCGACAACCAGGTTTGTTCCGTCGGCTCTTATATCTTCTCGGGCACTTCTCTGGTAGCGAACCTTCCAAACTTTAACACTAACATACGTTAGTCATGTGGTCGTTTATTTCCGCGATTGTGATACTCATGGTGTACAGCGAATCCGGCCAACTGTCTTTTCATATCTGGGAGAACCGATGTCTTCGAGTATGCTACTTTGATGCTCTACGAATTGGGTCAGTAGTTTTGTCTCGTCTTCCAATTCCCAAACTCACGCGTGATTCAGTCCTCCTTTGCCTGATGTCGTTCATCAGATCCAGATGGTACAAAGATATTAGTATTGTCGGATCGTTGCAAAAAACGTTTTTCGATGATTCAGTGAGATATATGATTTGCATCATGAGTAGGATGATTCTGTTCGTCCAATCTGACCCGCGTGCTGACTTGTTTTCCTTTATCAAGTCATGACTTCGTTCACTATCATTCTGACTATGAGTCCTCCGGTACGTTATAGTATGCCTGGCTTCACTTCCATGCACTTATCGTTGAGCACACTGGCAGATCACATGGGTTGCTATCACAGACTCGTGAGTCCAATAATCATGGTTAATGAGATATGCACCACCAACTGATCATGTATCACATTTCTAGTCCACAGATCGTCATCCACAGCGTCCTCGCCTCTCGGATACTTTTCAACCTACGAGAAAGTGAAGAACGTTCGCGAAATCATACAACACTGGCAGAAATATCTGACATGCAGTGTGAAGAAGGCCAGCTTTCAACATCGAGGTCTGAGGCTTAATGAATATCGTGTTAGTGCAGTGCTGGTATCACTGCATATGTATCCCATGATGTAACATACTAATTGACTTGCGAACTATGGTATTTATTTGTTTGCTTGGGGCATCACTTCTGGCACCTCAAACGGTGTGGGCAAGTATTGAGTCGCGGTCCACTCGGGTACCTAAGATGTAGCGTTGAAACCAACCTGGGGGTGAAGAAGTCGTGGCAATGAAGCACGATCTCTGCTATTGACGGCATGGTAGTAAAATGCCTCTGCAGTAGTGTTGCCGCGAATTGAACCGAATCGAAACGAGGTGGGAGTTCGTCATGACTTCGATGGTCGAGGTGGAACGAACCGAAGTGTAATGAATTCGGCTCAAAGCTTCAGCCAATGAAAAGTTTGCTAGATTCTACTGTAAAGTTCAGTAGATATGAAATGGTTATATTTCATTCCATGTTATCGTGGTCGAATATATGGCACGGACATGCGCAAATCAAGTTTCTTCACTAATCTCCTCTCAAGATCATCACGGGCATGACAGGATATGTCGGTGGGCCAAGTCGTTGGTTACATCGGTTGCATTGACTGTTTTTGCATCGCTGAGAGGCAGCATTAAACGAGACAGAGACAGGAAGGAACGACTGCATGCCTTGTCAATGTGTCAAGTGAACGAGTAGATGGTTACCGGTCAAAGTAAACAGTTGTTTCCGAAGTTGACATGCATCATCATATTATGTCTGTGCCACGAGGCTTTCAACGTTCAATCAATCAAGATCAAAGTCACTCGTACATCATATTTTCTAGACAATACCATATTGAATGGTTCTTCTATCCAAGGACTTCTGTTGCCCAAGCAGCAGTCGAGACTGCAGGAGCGACCATATTGACCAAATAGTAAGCAACAAACAACTTATTGTGCCATTAACCTCAGCACCAATGCGAAACCAGAAACATGACTCACTGTCCCGGTGTGCCACTGAGGCAATCACGCACCTGAAAGCATGATTACCCGCCCAAAACTTCGCCTGGGGTTTCCAGCTCCCAGGCCATCGGACTCATGACTAATTATTATTGCAGTACACACCAACGATCTATCAGAATTACAAGGGGTAAGAAATGAATATTAATGTATCTAGGATGCAAAGCAAACCACTCACATCTATAAGCGTCAAACTACAATCGCCATTGCAGCAATCGGCGTTGTCGTTGCAAGAGGCGCCTGGAATCTTGCACTTTTTCTTGCCACTGACAGACATAGATGCTGTCAAAACAGCAATGACGAAGAGGAAGGAGAAACGCATTGTGTGTGCAAGGTTATACGAGATTCAATGAGAATATTTCTGAGGTGAGGAGACGTTGAAGACGGCTTGCTTTTATATCCTGAACATCGTGTTGTGGGCAGGACTCGGACGTTCCGTTAATGGGCTGGCAGAATTGTTGCGCCTGGCAGAACTTCACGGCGAGAATGTAGGCAGAACATAGTGGCAGAACCTCACGGCGAGAATGTAGGCAGAACATAGTGGCAGAACCTCACGGCGAGAATGTACGTACAAGAATATGCAAACTTTACAGAAATGCAACCTGAGGCCTGAGTGACGGCAATATTGCCGAGAATCCCGGCTAATGTGGAATGTAAACACTTACCGAGACAATTGACAGGATTGTTCGTGTCATCTGCGAGTGGGAGACGGACCTGTCCATCGAGCCAGTAACATATTGGATGAACGACGCGAAGATCTGCCCTAGAAGTAGATCGAAGAAGCACGACTCAGAGCAAACTCGGAGCTGAGCGAATCCCGAGTGCACGGCGACAACTACCATTGTTGATTTCCTGGGGCTAGAAGAATTACTCATTGAGGTGGCCGGACATCTTGCGCTGAAAGCAGTTCTCTAATAAAATCTAATCGTCAGTGATCCGATTAACATGAAATTTCATGTTAGACACTCATTCCATGACAAACGGAATGTCGGTCGTAGGTTACTCTAACATATAGCGGATAATAGCATGACCGATCGGTAACCATCAACCGAACAAAGCAACCAGCATTGCGCGGACGACACAACTTTTTCTTTCTGAATTACCATTGAGGCTCTATGGAGGAAGATTCCCCGGAATGATCAACTTGAATTTCTCCTGTTCTCGACTGGAACCATATGTAGGCAAAGCACGAGTCTAGCGCTCTAGCAAAATTCAACTGGGAGCCCTAGGTGTAAATGTCAGAATTCAGCGTGATATATCTCATATGTACTGATTGATATCACATTACAATGAACTTCTCCAGGCAAGTGTGACGAGTAGTGTATAAAACATGCTACACGGATGCGAAGCATAATTTGATGGGGGTAGCCTAAATTAATGAAATTATGAATCAGGCGCAAAGATGAAAGTAGTGATCCCTGTGCCGCACAGGTCTCTACTAATGGAGATTGCTTTGTTGAACGGATATACAGCACAAGAAACAAATCCACCATGGTCCATGAGGGGTTCTCAAGCGAGACGTGACTGTGAGCCTGTGGCACTCGCTGTGGTAAGAGCAAGAGCAGGAAGTGTCGGGGATGTGGAGGCAACAGGAGTTTGCGATGACGATGTATGCAAACATGGAATAGTTGTCCTCTTGCTGCAGTATTAATAACCATCGGCATGTGGGGGAGATGCACAGCAGAGAAAGAGTACAAAACGAGCTCGCCATGGAAGGGGTGATGACTGCGCGCTTGCTGCACCTGGCACAGTAGTATTAGTATCAGTAACGGGTGGTGTTGTGGACACTGATGCTGCAGCAGGTTTAGTTTGCGAAGATGACGCTTGTGTTTGGTCTTGCGATTGAACTTGCTGCTGCTGTGCGTGTTCCGCCCATCGAGGAGATGCACAGCAAAGAAATAGCACAACACGAGCCCACCATGGGCGTTTCGCGATGATGATAGTGGGAGGTGACTGTACGATTGCTGTACCCGTCGTGGAAGCAGCAGGAGCAGGTGTCGTGGACGTCGAGGCAACAGGAGCTTGCGATGTCGATGCCTGGGCTTGGTGTTGCGGCTTCTGCGCTGATTTCTGCTTGCCTGGTTGGCGCCGCCGAGCAACAAACAATGCCTGCACAGAAATCGTTAAACTTCGGTGATTGGAAACACAGGTCAATGAGGCATACCTGTTTGTCTCGTACTGCAGCAACTTCGATAGTGCGAGGACCGCGACGAGGTAAGAGTGTCCGCCTTTGGCGTTGCTGTAGTTCTGTTGCCTCGATAGTGTTGGGGTGGGGGCGGCGAATGAGAGACGAAAGGCGGGAGATGAGCGCACTTGGACTGCTAAAAGAGGGTACGAGAGCGCCGCCGCCGCGAGCAGAGGAACGGGGATTATGCGTCATGGTGAACTAAGAGCAAAGGGTCAGAACAAGAGTTGGGTGAAAAAGGCTGACGACGCACATGAACGTCGTCTCGCGCATCATCGAAAAAGAGTGGCGGCAGTTCATCATTGGCCTGTGTGGCATCTCCCTAGAATGCCGATATTACACTCTCGAAATGTTTGAGAAACATGTCACGTACTTCCATTAACAATGTTTCAGCTGCGACCTGCGAGTAGGATATTAGCGTAGTTGATATGATACCGCAAAGACCTGAGATTTACATTTGCATCAGGAATGGATAGGAGGTCTTCAAGGCCAGCTTTCTTGAGGATGGCATGGATGTCCCACACGTACACCTTTGTATCATGGCAACCAGTGACTAGCAGCTTGCCATCAGCGGAAAATGCTGCGCAGTCCACACCCCCTTCGTGCCAGAGAGGTGGACCGACCACATCAATATTGTAATCTGCGCCTGCACCGTCCACATTATCTTCGTGTTGGGAGGGTGCTTCGACTGGGAGGTTCACATCAATATTCCACAGCCGCACTGTGTTATCCCATGATGTGCTCGCAAGCAGGCGGCCATTTGGAGACAAGGATATGGCGTAGACAGGTTCTTTGTGACCTTGGAGAAAGGCAATCTCTTGCCATGTGGCGGTGTTGAATATCCTAATCGAACCACTCCCTGACCCGGAGATAAGTTTCTTTTCATCCGATGTCCAAGCCAAGCTCAAAAGTATTCCATCTCGTTCGAGTGTGGTGAGCAGCTCGCCCGTCTTGGCGTCCCAGATTTTTGTTGCGCCATCGTTGAATCCACCTGTCGCAATTTTGGTGGTGTTAGGTGAGTACACCACCGCGCACACCCAACCGTGCCCGGTCTCTATCCTCAGGACTGTAATGCCACTCTTGACATTCCATACTCTTGCAGTCCCGTCGATGGATCCGCTCACGAGTCGTTCACCATCTGCACTCCAGCACACTGACGTCACACCTTGAGTGTGCCCTGTCCATTTGGCGATGACTCCTCCCATCTCGATGTCCCATAACTTCACTTTCCCGTCAAGGCTTCCAGTTGCAACATCGTTGCCGTTTGGAGACAATGCTATGGTCCACACTTCTGCCTCGTCCCCCTCATCTCGCCAGTCGCCGCCTATCTCGGTGCCGCTCTCCAGGTCCCATAGTTGGAGCGAGCCGTCCCTTGATCCTGTGATGATGTGCCGTCCACCTGGCAGGTGCACAACACCTTTTACCCAGTCAGTATGACCTACCATTTGTATTATCATCTGTGTCTCTTGCGTCTCATTGGACGAGGAAGACACGTTCTGTGAAGACATGGTCTGGAAAGATATAGTCGGCACTCGAGATCTTTGAATTAGAACGAGAATGCAGTACAACGGAACTTTGCAGGAATTCAAAAACTGGTCGGTCAGCTTTGCCTTGCAGAAAATCCTAGAGTATCACTCACCAGAAGCACCGTCGAGACCTAGTAGCTCAGGGCTCTAAGTACCAGCAAGAGGCACAAACTGCAAGCTGAAAAATTGGTGTTTGGTTTGGAGTTGAGGAAGTTGGGCACCCGTCGAATTCGTTTGAGTCGTCTTTTAAGTTGCGTCTTATGCTTTATGATCGTGTTCGTTTCACAGCTAGGTGCTGTGAGTGCTGTGTAGACGAAGCACTCAGGTCTGCAACCGGTGCCATGTGCTGCTTTCTATGCCTGCCTTGATGATTGTAACGATCATCCTGCACTCTACTGTTCGTAGATATCCACTGTTCGAACGCTGTCTGAGATGCGATATGCGAACATTTAATGTTATGGCGGCGGCAACCTGTATACAATCTTTTATCGCAAGCATCAAATATCATCGCACTTTATATATCTGAACCACTGTCTCTCCAACCGCCGTCGTCTCAGCATTCTGTCTCACAGAATAATGAATCTCCACATCAAGTTCGCGAGAGTTAGTAGCGCTTTTCTTGCAGTAAAACGTCCCCGTCACGATGGTGCCTGCATTCATTGAATCTGAGCGATCTAGGTGCTAGATGGAGATGTACAACTTACCATCTTCTGCATGTATCGGATCCCTTAATAGGAAGATAGTTTGTTTCCAGTGCGTTGGCTGACTGTGAGGCCCCGTGCTGAAGCTTGTCACTCTCTTATCCTCTTTTTGCTTGAGACCAGGGCCCACGCTTAGACGCCGCTGCGGGGGTGCTTTCCCACCCACAGGCCAGACCTCGGCGAGCGTCACGTCACCGTCCTTTGTCACCCTGACGGGCACTTCTGGAGCAACCGGTTCGCCTGTCGTCGTGAAGAACGTGTCAAAGTACAACACGAATGCGTGGATTTTGGTGCGCTTTGGGGTAGTAGAAATGAGGCTGAATTGGGAAGTGAACTCGAGTTGCCGAGTCGTGATGTCTTTTAGGTGGAGGTCTTTTAGGAGATAAGGTTCGCTTGCCATTGATTCTGGCCCGACGACGTCGACGATGGCTTCCCCAAATACGTCACTTGCCATGACTGACAAATCGAAGCCTGTGAAGCGCGAACGTCAGTTTGTCGATCTGTCAGTCGATGTGTATAATACACACCGTAAACATCGCTCCAGAATCCTACACGATCCTTCAAGATCTCGCTGCCTTCACACAACCCGAACATGATCCTGCACTGGCTCGGAGCCATCACGCCTCCCTCTGGTTTCAAGAATCTGTCGCGTGCTTGCAGCACAGAGTCGAGCATGGACTCGTAAAGCAACGCGTAGCCCATCCATTCAGAGACAATGATATCGACGTGTTCGACACCATCCGGAAGGGAGACCTCTTCAACTTTTCCGCGAATGACGCTGTGTTTTCATGGTTAATCATGCGGAACGGATGTGAAGAGATGGCAGATAATCTTACGTGATAACATTCTCTAGTCCATTTTCTCTGACGATCTGTTCAGCCTTCTCGGCGATATCGCTTGCATCAACTGCGTAGACGTGCTTTGCCCCTGACTTGGCGGCGAGGAGGGAGAGGATTCCAGTGCCGCATCCGACATCGAGCACGATGGCATCGCGGAATAGGATGGGGTTTGTGAGGATAAACGAGGCGTAGGTGGAAGTCCGGACTTTGTCCTGGATCATAACAGCGTGGATGTCTTTTCACAATATATGAGGTCTCTCGACACTAAGAGTCTTTGTCAAATCTCGTACCATTTTCGCAGTAGCTGGAGAAGTAATGGGTGTCATCGTCTCGCGGGGACGGTCCTGGTGATGACGGACCCGGTTCGTTGAGGATCTCTGCGATACGCCCCGCGTCAAATTTTTGTCCAACGAGGGAGCGATATTCCGCCATGTCCCTTTGAGCCTGTGCGAGTTTCCTTTCGAGGACCTGCATCTGCCGAAGCGCGTTTGGTAGATCAGTAGGCGGTGCTGGACGTTGGTCTGTGCTGGAGAGGTCTTCGTCGTCTGACCAGTCATCCATTTCCAGTTCTTGGGATTATTGAGCATCGCCTGAAAGACGATTGGAGAAATACGCACGAAGCAGCGGATCATCCTCAATCTGTGGGATCAGGTACTCATCTGATGAGAAGAATGACTCTGCCCCTGTTAGGTTTGCGATGTCCTCTGGTGTGGATGCCTACAGCTGTCTGTCAATAAACAACGCATGAGGGGTCGAATGAAATCGTACATGTTTTCTGATGAAGTTGATGAGTTGTATACGCTGGTGGAGGTCCAGATCTGGGACCGATCGTCATTGATTCGAAATTCACGAGGAGTCTAGACACTGACCTAGTTTTGCGCTTATGGTTCGCAAGTCAAAGTTATAGACATCTTTATCGTGAGCACGAGCAGCGGTAGCTGAAGGAAACGCCTTGTCCTCGAAGAGTGACCGGCATGACTGATTTTGCGCTTGATCCGATACCCAATCGTCAAAGTTGTTGTCTTCCTCGGCGTAATCTGAGTCGGATTTCGATGATACTGATTGATCAGCTACGTCCTCCCCTGTTGCGTGGATTGTAGCTCCGGCAAACCGTATGGTCATAGTTTTTTAGTTGGATTTAAGCAAGAGAAGGAAAGGAGGACCTAGAACGATCCGATTGCCGAAATCACTGACAGGAGGCAATTTTCCTAATACATGTCCAATTATAATTATGGGTATGGGACAAACTCGACCAGAAATCGAGCAAAATATCATTCACAGGTAATTGGGTCAACTTTATATGATCACATGAAGTCCTCTTCGATAGCTTTCCCGGTAAGCTTCGGTGCATCAGGATCCTCTTCGACTTCGAATAATAAATCGTACGAGCGGGCGGCTTTGTCCGCTTCTCTAACCTTGGCTAGCTCTGCTTCAGCCTTTTTCTGTATTCTGAAGTTAGCGTTTGATTTGAGAATGATTAAGTGCGAGGCGAACGTTCTGAACAGCTGTAGCTCTTTTCTCTGCGTTGTCCTTCTTGATGCGGTCTACCCGCTCTTGTTCATGGTCTACGTCCTTTTCGACTTTTGTCTTGTTGAGACGGTTTACGATTGGATTCTCTCGTTTAGCGATGTGAACTGAGGGGTATATTGAGCAAATAAAAAGATCGAACGCGGAACTTGAGAACCTCTTTTGACCTTTACATCAACAGCATTCAGCTGGTGACAACGATCAAGAAATGAAGCACGCACTTGTTTGTCACTGTGAAACGACACCTGACCAACGGCCATGTCTCCAGATTTCTGGTATGAAAATCTTCAGGTGGGCGCCCAGTACGTGCATTGTGGTGGGCCCACCTTGAGGTTACTCCCCGGAGTATAAATGATGGTGATGTTGTCTTTCCTATTTCCTAAACATCCAAGGTTGATATTCGAGTGATAGATGACCTGAATGTGCTCACGAACCTTCGATCGAATTGGCTTTCACTAACTGCGCACAATCAGTTAAAAGCGCCTGGGGAATGGCGTCCCAAGTCATGGTTGGTGGCATGCGAAGATAAACGTGCGCTGATGACAGCTTGTCGACGTGGAACCACACGTCCTGAGGCCATGCATATTTGATTAAATCTTCGTCTGATCTGGGATGGTAAACTTCAGTGTGTTGTGTGGTAGCTGTTGCTGGGCTTACTCTCGACTTTATCCTTGCCCATGTAAACCATTGCTGGCGGATCGACCGCTTGACAAAAAATCAGTATGACCCTTGTTTTTTTTAACAACGAACTTACCAGAGGAGGTGAAGAACAGAACCATTGCGCTTGTACTTGAGCAGGACAGTCAGGACTAGAAAACTAAATTTGCAGACGAAAGAGTGTGGGAAACCTCGAGGGCTGCCTTTGCACGCGAACCACGACGAGCGCTTACTTGCTAGTACTGACCGGTGACCCTCTGCCAGCTGCTTCAAGCTCTGCGTCTATCTGCTTTGCTTTGTTCTTTGTTCTGATTGTCTAACAACAACGCTTACAGTATATCATTTGTATGATTTTTTAATTTTTTAATTCTGGTTCCCTTCTGATTTATCTAAAGAATTGACACACGTCAAGACTTATCCCAATCAAAATGCAACCCGTTCCAAATCGATTAGGACTTGGTCTGCGTCCACCTTTGCCATCATACGGCCAGGGGCCCTCAATGTCGGCTCTCGCACAGCAGCAACAAATGCTTCATCAGGGCTTTGTTCCTCCTCAAGCACAGAAGCTCACAACCCTTTTTGTTGGCTCAATATCTGGTGGTGTCACCGATAGCTTTCTGAACCGACTTCTTGTGGTAAGCATCAGTGTTGTGTCCATCTCGTGTCAATGCTTATCATCACCTCCCAGGCGTGTGGCCCCGTCAAGTCCTTCAAACGTCTCATCACGCCAGCGAACAAGCCGCAGGGTTTTGGATTTGCTGAGTTTGAAGATCCTGACTCTGCGTTACGATGTCTTGCTCTTTTGCAGAATGTTGAGCTACCCGCACTCGAGGATGGGTGCGCAAATAAGAAATTGCTGGTGCGTCGTGCTTTATGTCTACTCCTCTCTTCAAGCCTACGTCGAACATCCAGATCAAAGCCGATGAAAAGACGAAGCTTTTTCTTGATGCATACTCTGCACAAAAAATGAAAACCGACGTGAGTGCCCCCTCTCCCTTACCTGGTAGTCACTGAGTTAATGACGATGCGCTTAGGCTGATGAGACAATGTTGCAACAAGCAAAAGCCAGGGTGGATGAACTAGTAGCCGAAATAAATCAACAGTCACAAGAAGCAGCTAACAGCGGTCTCCTTGATAAAGAAAAATACGTCATTCCGCCACATCTCCACGATCTTCAAGAAGCCGATCTTCCTGAGACTCAGCGTGGTCTCGTGATATCTGAAATTGCCCAATTCCGTGAACGAGCCGCGAAGCGGGAGCGGGAAAAGTTGCGTGACGTTCGTGACGCCATGCCTCAGCTTGCACCTACCCCAAGCGGGCCGAAAGTCCGCGAGTGGGGAAAACCCCAGCCCCCACATTCACCACAAGGAGCTCCTGGTAAACCCGCTCCTCGCGGAAAGGATGCTCAAGGATACAACAAACCTGTGGGATTTGTAAAAGCCGAGGATGGAGCTGCTGCAATGGGGTCTGATGAGCGGAGTATACCAGGCAAGAGCACAAAGACAGATGAGGAACTTGAAAAGGACCGCAAGGAAGCCAGACGCAGAGATGAGGAGGTTTCCTTCCGGGATGTGAGTTACAGTGGCTATTTTATCAGGACCCTCATGTTAACCTTCACGATTTAGCGCGAACGTCGCTATGAGCCTCGAGAGCGCACTCGTATAGCAGCTCTGGAGCGTTCAATAGCCCGTCAGACCGCCATTAAAGAGGCAGAAGAACGGGATCGTGTCGAGATGCAAGCTCGTCTAGATGTTTGGGATGATGACGAAAGTGATGAACTGTTTTACGTTGACAGGTGTGTTTGTAAGTTTGTGCTCCGTAAGTCCGCTCATAGTCGATATCAGAGCGCGGTGGAGACAGACTCGTTCCCGTAGGCTTGTTGCAGAGGAAGCGACGGATGCCGAGTCCCGCATCTATGAAGAACGAGAGACAGAGAATCTTCGTATCGAGTCTGAGAAGTTCCTCGCACGCCAGATGGAGGACATGCAAGCTCTGGCCGAAGAGCAGCGGAAAGCAGGCATGCTTCTCGATGACGGTGCGCCAGTCAAGCTTAGCGTGTCACTGAACCCCCAGCCTGTCAAGGCAGAACCTGTTTCCAAGGACACGAAACCGGCTGTGTTTGGGCAGGAAGAGGAGGAGGAGGAAGGTATCAAGAAGCGGAAAGTACCGCTCGTTAAGCTTGACTTTAGCGCCACTGAGGGCGAGAAGGCCAAAGAACGCCTCCAGATGATCAAGGAGTCTGTACCCCACAACAAGGAGGCGCTCTTCAAGGCGAAAGTCAGGTGGGATGGTGTTTCAGATGTAAGGATTGTGTTTCTCGTGCACGAGCTACCTGCTGATATAATATAACATAGCCTATGATTGACCGCAAGCTGGAGCCGTTGATACGACGCCAAATGGTCAGCTATCTTGGTGAACTAGAGGATGATGATCTCGTTATGTTTGTCGTGGAGCACCTCAAAGATCACAAGGGACCTCAGAAGCTCATCGAAGGGCTGGAGCCTGTGCGCCTTACATCTGATCCGTTTACTTGTCATTTACTAACTTGTCGTCTCTAAACAGGTGTTGGAGGAAGAGGCACAGGAATTCACCATCAGCATCTGGAGACAAATCATCTTCGAGAGCATGGCATACGGCGAAGGCCTACACACGGAAAAGCTGATGGTCGATTGAACAGAGGGGTGGGCTTTTTCATGCTGGGGTTGCTCTGCTCAGGAGGGCAGGTGCGTTGTAGCATTAATATCATGTCTGCTGAGGTGTATGAGCTCCGAGAAGCGCCTACACTGCGCCGGATGGGGGGTTAGGATGCCTGGTAGGCTGCGGAGGGGCTAAAACGGTGCATCCCGTAAGTACGTCATTGACCTATTCCTGTGACAAATGATACTTCTTTCTGAGCGTACCTATATCAATCAATCGGCGAAGATCTTTGGGATGTTGCGCACGTAGCACATGTGACATGGCACCATGCTGTTGAGTTCTCAAGCTCTGCTTACCGGTTTGGAGCCATTAATTGACGAGGGAATGAGTTATGAGTTATGCGGCTAGACTTGAATCTTTCATCCTGTCGCTATCGTCGTCAAGGTACTATTGCTGAACAAAGCGCTCCTTTGAGTGCTGACAGTCCTCGACTCGTTGAGTTTTACCCTTTCTTCGATGTTGGCGGTCTCATTGACCCGATCTAAGCCGCCTGCCCCGGCTGCAGTAGAACGTTATCCGATGGTCGACCGTGACTGTCAAGATTATCCTTTTCATCTTTTTCTTTTCTTTCTGTCATTTTACCGGTGGACGTTGCATCCATTCTGATTCGCGGTTGCAAGTTAGAATGGCGGTACGTTGTGTTTGTCACCATCGACCCGACGTTGAGGTATTTTTGGGTACGTTCACATGGTTGACTCCCCGCTGACCTTACGGGTGGTGTCGGTGAAGCGCTTGCTGGTTGGTATATCGGTCTATGCTGTACTCCGAGGGATTTGCTAGACGAATGGTGTGCCATTGATATTGATCATGTACTATGTGATTACGAAATTCTCTTTTGTATTGCGGCGTTATGGCTTCTGAATCGGAAACGTGGCATATCCTGATCAGCATTTTGCACGCTCTTCACTTGGGAAATACACTTTCCCCTTCTTACAACTCCTGTTCCGTTCAGGCTTCGGGTTTCAACGGTTTGACGGTTAACATACATAACGCCTAAGGCGATGAGAACGTACGTGGAAGCGTTGTTGTCGGAGACCTGTATTAATAATTTGAAAGTTGAAGACGCCCGAGAGTCACCAGACCTCGGCAAACAACTGCTGGCGGGCTTGTCCATTCAAATCAACGTTACCAACCGACATTTGGGTAGCGTAGGCGGTACGGCGGAGCGCCTATAAAAGTCCCATGGCCGGACAATTTTGAGACTGCATCTCGTGGCAAGTGCTGAGCCTCAAGAGCTCCGAGCATTTATACCGTGATGACATCTACCTGAATCGCTGGTGACCAACGCATACGTTATCTCCCCCACACATGATGGCGTTAAGCTTCAAGGCCACGGTTGTCGCCGGCCTTGTTCATAGTGTATTGGCAGCTACGATCACTAACACCACCACCACCACTGCGCCTGGAACCGCGGTGCCGACGCTGACTATCTCGACGGCGGTGGCTAGCCCTAGTGCATCACTGGGTGCGACTCTGCCTTCGCAGGCACCGCTACCCCCTACCCAAGGATGGTGCATTGGTCAAATATTTTGCGCTGGTTCAGTACGTGGTTTACAGTAACTTCTGGATCCCAGTGCTAACCCCACCCAGTTGCTACAGACGGTCAATATTGCTCAGCTATACACTGACCCGAAGACATTCGTAGACAAGCCAACCAGCAAGTCTTCTCAGCAAGTCCTTGCAGACTTCAACGCCTTTAACTTGTCGACCGTCACTGAAGGCAACCTGGTGAACTTCGTTGACAATGATTTCCTTGGAGAGGGACTTGAACTAGAGGTTGCCACTCTCCCGAACTTCAATCCTACCCCAGCGTTCCTCAAAAACGTGACGGACCCCTTGTTGAATGCTTTTGCACAAACTGTTCATGACTACTGGACCCAGCTTGCCAGGAATACCAACCAGTCTGCACTTTGTGACGAATACCCCGGCGGCACGTGCGAGAGCTCGTTGATTCCCCTGAACCATACATTCGTGATTCCCGGTGGTCGCTTTAGAGAACAATGTTTGTGTATTTCTGTGTCTCCGGTTCGGTCGATGCCGATGATATCTGGTGGCTTTCGACAGATTATTGGGACAGCTATTGGATTATTCAAGGTCTGCTTCAGTCGGAGTTGTATGAAACTGTAAATGCGACTTTGCAAAATTTCATGGATGAGATCGAGAACTTTGGTTTCATTCCGAACGGCGGTCGTATCTATTGTGAGTAGACTGTTTTGGAGTGAGTCTCGGTGCATCTCATTGTTGGTGATGCAGACTTGAACCGCTCACAACCGCCCCTCTTTATCCATGTGAGTTCTGGTTAGTATTCTTCAATGTGCTCATTTCATCAACTCGGGGCACAGATGGTCTATGACTATGTTAACGTGACTGGAGATACCTCAATTCTACAACGTGCTCTTCCTTTGGCTGAGGTCGGTAGTGTACTGTCTAATCAGTACAAATTCTGAACTTTTGTTCAGGATGAACTTGCTTGGTGGGCAAATAATCGGACTATTGAGGTTGCGAGCCCGTATACCAACCAGACTTACATGATGGCACACTATGCAGTCAACAATACTGCCCCTCGGCCGGAATCGTATCTCACTGGTGAGTTGTCGTGCTAAATCTGACTTCCCCTATCCCGTCAACGTGGTCATGTCTAGATTATCTAACTATCAACGACCCCACACTTTCTACGCCTCTCACGGATAATCAGGCTGCCGAGCTTTACAGCGAACTCGCATCTGGCGCTGAAACCGGATGGGATTATAGTTCACGCTTTGAGGCTATCCCTCAGCTTGGCAATCCTGGTTTGCGCTCGCTCAGTGTGAAGAACCACATCCCAGTATGTCTCAACAGTATTCTATGTATGTGGACTGTTGTTGTTTGTGCGTGTTGTTTGATGGGAACTTGGGAGAACAGACAAGGCCAGACTGCTTCTTGCCAACCTTTACGGCACATCGAACGAGACTGCTTCCAACAACCACCTCCAGGTGGCTGCTAGCATCCGCGCGGGTATCCTCGACCTCCTCTGGGACCCAACCAAGCTCGCATTTTACGACTTTAACCTGACTTCGAATGCACGCAATGATATATTTACGGCCGCGACTTTCTATCCTGTGTGGAATGGCATCATCCCAGACGAGGTCCTTGCCTCCCAATCGAATGCATTTGGTTACTTCGCTGCAATCAATATGGTTGTGAACAAGTACAATGGCACGGTTCCAGTTACTTTTATTGATTGGACGGGCTTGCAATGGTAATTATCTAAGCTATTCTTCATGCAGGTATTCTGACACGTGTATTACAGGGACGCCCCGAACTCCTGGCCCCCGCATCAGTACATTATCATGCAAGCACTCCGGGCTATCCCATCCAACCTTACTACCAATGGGCTGCCCACACCCAGTTCAACTCAGTCCACATATGATCTCGTTCCGGCAGGCCAGCTTAACTTTACAGAGGCTCAACTCCCTGGCCAACCTTTCCGCGGAGCACAAGCTAATCAGAATGCGACTGCAACCGGGCCTGGCGCGGACATCAACAAGCTAGACGGTACTGTGGTCAACGGCGGGAATGCCACTGCCGGCGAAGGGTGGAGGGACACCCTTCAACGTGAGATGGCTAACAGGTATTACACTAGCGTGCTCTGCAGTTGGTAAGTGGAATGGACTTGTTTTTCATTGGAACACTGCTAAGCCCTCGTCAGGCATGCCACTGGCGGTTCCATTGCAGGATTGTTACCTCAGCTCCCAGCTAGTGAATTGAACCTGACCAACAGTATTGGTAACAGCGGTAACGTCCGTTATTCTCAATCTGATTCTCTAGACATCACACTGACGTGCAGTGCAGATGTTCGAGAAGTTCTCCAACCTCAACGTCGACTCTTCCGGTTCTGGCGGTGAATACACC
This sequence comes from Suillus paluster, assembly GCF_016628075.1. Classification (NCBI taxonomy): domain Eukaryota; kingdom Fungi; phylum Basidiomycota; class Agaricomycetes; order Boletales; family Suillaceae; genus Suillus; species Suillus paluster. The sequence goes on from NW_024537658.1 coordinate 21,339, forward strand.
GTTCAGGCTGGATTCGGATGGACGAATGGTGTGCTCCTTTGGGTTGCCTCTACATACGGCGAGCAGCTTGTTGCTCCACAGTGCCCACCACTCGTCGTCACAACTACTACCAGTACGAGCGCGGCTATTGGCCTGCAGGCATCGTCCGGGGCCGTTATCACTGCCATAGTGATGTCTGTTATAGCATCTCCTTTCTTGTTGTAAACGTTCAGACGCCGGACGCTAGCTCTGGGGTTCAAATACCTCTTTTACATAGGATATGACGTCAACTTGTTATACCAGTACTTCGTTCTCTGTTCGTTAGCACTGTTCTTCTTTTGTTTTTTTGCGTATAGAAAGTCCTTGTACTCTTACTATTCGCTGCGTGTGCACTGCTGTGTCGCCAATCGGGATTGCACGAGGGAGTCGGGATTAAATTCCTGGGCCGGTTCAACGTTCAGACCTTACACCAAATCAAGTGTTATTTGTCTCCACTCGTGATCCGTTGGCTAGTCGGCAACTGATCGGTGAGCTGATAGCTCCCTAAGTAGATTGTGTCGCTTGCTTTTGTTTCATTCATGGCATTCTCATCTGATCCTGATGTTCTTTCTCCTGTGGCTCTCGTTGTGTCCGATGTGGAAATAGTGGGAGACGGATCGAAGTTCCGTTGTACATATCCTCTTCCGTCTTGCGTCGCTCTTTCGAGTACCATGAAGTGTCTAGGGCTATGACGCTGTAAACCCCACTTCAATAAACAATTTACATTATAGTGGGAGATGGTTCTAAAGCTAAAAGCGTTTGTTTGGATCCAAAGCCTTTGCCAAACAACCGGCGCCTAATCAATCCGCCTGAATCTGATCATAGCTAATGTCATACTCTGTCTACCTGGTCCACCATCCCCTAATTTCCTTGCTCTCTTTCGTATTCAGTAGTAATGAAAAAATTTGCTCGATAGACCGTGTGGAAAAATATTGGCAAATGAAGGTCTCCAGCGCGCTACACTGCTACAACTAGGCTACTCTGGGCTTCTCTGGTACAAGTCGATATTCGAAGTAATTTGCTAACTCCGGGTCCGTCTGTGTTCGCCAAAATTACTGCAGGTCTCGCGTTGGTCTCGCGTCTGACACCTTCCTTCTCAGCTGTGCCACCCCACGCCCAAGGCGAAGTTTTCGAGCCTCGGAGCTACCAGGTACACTACTTGAGTGCTTGAGTATGTATGGTTCGTTAAACTTCATTCAAACCGTCTTTGGAAACTACACTGTTCCTGGAGCGCTTTGCTTCCGCGGACAGAGAGGCATCGAATGATTCGAAGCTAGGGCGTATATAGCCGAACAGGTGGTGTTCCCTTCTGCCTACTTCGACCATGCCCCTCTCGAATGCCAAGAAAGCGTTCCTGTAGATTGCGAGGGAGTTAGGGCGTCAGTAGGTGACGTTTTCATATATGTTTTGATGGTTTAGTTCACGGTTTGGGCCCTTAATGCAAGTGATGATCACTCACAGCTCACGGTCTGGTAAAATTAGTGTAGTGGTATCTACGTAAGATTTCTGCAGTAGCCTCGAACTTCTAAGGTACACTCTAAATCGGCACTTCCAATTGATAGTTACGAACTTATGTTGCATACTGTTATATCGCGCACCCGACGGGTTGTATCGCTCACTCAGCAGTTGTGTCGCGCACTCTTAACAGTCGTATCGCGCAATTTCATTAAAGCGGGGTTTACAGCGTCATATAGGGCGCGGTGAGCCACTGCTCAACAGATCCTTGAGGACTTTTGTTGCCGGTTTCGGCCTAGAGTGTTCGACGCATCATTGAGAGTTTCCCTAAGATGAGTCATGTTCATTGTCCTGCTGGTGCTAAGCGGCCCGTGTTCGCGGCGTACTGCGGTGTACTGCATATTCATAATTACATAGTGTCCATTCACCTTGTTGGAGCTGGAGAACGACGCTGTATCGTGTGTCTACGACATGGCGGGAGACGACAAGGAGAGGATGGTCTACGACGTAGGTATATATACGTAGTCGGCACTATCCGAACAATGAACGATGACGAAGGGTGGAATGCCAAACTCTAACAACCTGCTCCATGTTCAAACTTTCCTAACAGAATTTTGCCAGAGGCTCCCATCGATTTGTAGGAATGCGCTGCGAGTCACGGTTGCAAGGTTAAGCAGCAAGTTTGTGACTATCTTCCAGCGCTGAGCACATATGATAAACCGATCTGTACATTGCTTGGGAATTCTATCCCGAAGCGAGGTCGTACGAGCGTCGAGCGTGTTAGAATAATGGCTTCGTACCAGCGGCTATGCAGCACGTGGCTTCACTTACTAGTGCACCAGGTCCGACGTTGCTCTTTTCCCCACCCACTCCCTTTTCGCTGTCAGTGTCAAAGTCTTTCGGATCCTCGGGGCCCGGGTGGTTGGCACCCGTGTGAGGTTGCCTGACTCGGAGGTTGCCCACTCGCCCTCGCAGGTCTAAGGAGCCTCCTCCTGCCCTCATCTCGGCTCACTCTTGCAAAGGTTTGGGCCGCTATCGGGGCGGGTTGCCCCTTCGGGGGTCTCCGCCAGAAAAACTATCTGCTTGCAATCTCTTACTGCTGTTGACGTTGTGGCAGAGCTGACTAGTGACTCAAAGCTTCAAATCATCACCACCAGTGTTCAAGTTCGTTAATTCAGGGTGCCGCTCGGGGCAAATTGTTTCCAGCGCCTTGATCAGTCACATTATGATCGACCTTATGCAACTTTAACTCTCTTCAGCTACCTCTGAAGTTCCTTGGAAGATAAGTTATGTATCGATTTTCGTATCACATCCACGTTACTTATAACTACCTTAGTAGTACTAGTGTTTAGTGTGTTTGAACGATTTCCACGTTATCAGTCAGGAAACCTCTTAGCGGAACTTCAGCCTTCGCGTCATATCACACGACACATGATTCATGCGAACTTGCATTAATGTGTTCATGAAATCGGTGCTGTCGTCAAGGTATGATGATAACCGAATGCGGGTTAGGCCAGGCAACTTCTTCACTTCGTTGACAGCTGACTTATACCGACATATCCTGGGGAAAACTGGCAGGTGGTCAGAACCTTGGCATCGAATCGAGCCTGTGAATAGCTCCAATGGATTTTTGCATGGCATCCGTAAAATGAAAGTGCTGAGGTATATAATGGCATGGGTCTTAAGCTGAGTTTTACGGCGTCCATCGTCGACTACGGGTCAACATGCTTTTTTTATGGCCTCTTCTAGTGCTGTTGGCAACCTGCTGTGGTTTCGTGGCTACCAGCCCGTTGAACAACCATGGACCGCCGACAGTGACTCTAGACAATGCTACTGTAACAGGTGTCGCGTCAGGATCGGTAAACAAGTGGCTTGGAATACCCTTTACACTGCCCCCGTAGGTGCTTGCAGTTATGGTTTGACATAGCTAATGTAGGTTATTTCATGCAGGATTGGCAATCTCCGGTTCCAGCTGCCTCAACCCATCCCCCCGTATAACACAAGCTATTCAGCGATTGCCTATGGTTCTTCTTGTCCTCAACAGGCTGTGTCATTACCTGGTGTTCCCCCTGGCTTGCCTACCGAGACCCTTAACTACCTCTCAGAGACGATCTACAAGATCGTCCTTCCCAGTTCCGAAGATTGTAAGTCTGATGCGACAGCGAATGTACCGGCCTTGAACACCCTTTTTTACAAGGCCTGACTCTAAATGTCATTGCGCCTGCAAATGCATCTCCAGGATCAAATCTCCCTGTTGTGATAGTGAGTCCAATTCTCATTAGTGCCGTTACAGATTATGACAGACATCTAGTGGATCTTCGGAGGAGGTTTCGAGTCAGGTGATACCAGCACGTCAGTGAGAAATCCTTATTATGAGAAAGCCGTGACAGAGAATCCAATCGTTCTTCAGTTATGATGGATCCTCCATCGTCGATAAGGCCATCGACCTAAACGTACCTGCAGTTTACGTGAGCATGAATTACCGGTAAGCCTCAGACTTCATGCAAATTTCATGTCAACATGTTTTGACAATATTGTCCATTCAGCTTGACAGGTGAGCGTTCTGGAATCGAGGTGCGATCATTATGATTGACTAAAGACTGTCAGCTTTGGGATTCCTCGCTTCTGAAGAAGTCAAACAAGCAGGCGTAGGAAATCTTGGACTGCAAGATCGTGAGTGGAATGCGATGTGTTTGTGGCACAGAGTTCTCATGCCGCATCGGCTTATAGAGCGACAGGCAATGATATGGGTCCAAAAGTATATTAGCGCTTTCGGTGGTGATCCCACGAAGGTCACCATGTACGTCGTGTCCCTCATGCCACATGGATACTAATATCGGTCACTTCAGCTGGGGCGAAAGCGCAGGCGCCATGTCCGTTGCGCTTCATATGGTCACCAACGGGGGAAATACCGAGGGACTTTTCCGCGCTGCATTCATGCAAAGTGGATCGCCATTTCCCGTCGGTGATATCACTCAAGGACAAGGTTACTACGACTTTATTGTGAACCAAACCGGATGTGCGGGCTCCCCAGACACGCTGCAATGTCTGCGAGAGGTCCCGCTTGACATGCTCATGAACTCTATTAACCAGACACCAAGCTCCTTTTCGTACCAAGTAAGTACGCTTATGGAAAGTCATACACATTACTGATCACGATATGTAGAGCTTGGTGGTTGCCTGGTTGCCTAGAGTGGATGGTGTTTTCCTGACGGCTGATCCACAAGAACTAGTCTCGCAAGGCTCCGTCGCGAATATCCCCTTTATCACGGGGGATTGTGACGACGAAGGAACTCTGTTTTCATTATCTAGCCTCAATATCACGTTAGTCTATTATTATGTGGTTTTAATCACGCTAATCTACTCCTCAATTTTTAGGATGGACTCTCAAGTTGAAGAGTATGTTCAGACGTACTGGCTTCCTAATGCTCCGTCCACTATAATTCAGCAGCTGATGCTGTATTACCCCGAGGACATTACGCAAGGCTCCCCGTTTGATACAGGAAACCTCAATGCCTTAACTCCGCAATTCAAACGTATCGCGGCACTCATGGGTGACGCAGTATTCCAGGCACCGCGCCGCTTTTTCTTGGAGCAACGCTCCAGCAACCAGAACACTTGGGCATTCCGTGAGTAGGATCTTACAACCTTCCAGGCATTTTCTAACATCCAATCTAGTGAGCAAGCGTTTGAAGACAGTTGTCGCACTGGGATCGGTGAGTTGCCGTGACAGATACGTTCCTATCCTGTGACATTCACACTCGTCTACCAGTTCCACGGATCCGATATATTCAATATTTACGGCGGAAACGACATGACCTCATATCTGGTTCGCTTTGTGACTAACCTTGACCCAAATGGCGCAGGACAGCTTCAGTGGCCGACATGGACCTCAAACTCACCAAACCTCCTGACTTTCCTTGACGGCCTGATCCCTCAGCAAATTACGCAGGATACATACCGTGCTGATGCAATGACCTACCTGACGAACATGGTCATGCAATACCTGTTTTTTTGAGATGGTTTCCTCTATCAATGTTTTCGACGCGTAGATCATCAGTTACTATATAGTCATAAATAGCACTACTGCATAATCGATGTAAAAGCGATGGAGATTGAGGCATGACGGACAAGAAGATTATATCGTGAGTCACCACTGCTCTCATCTTTCAATGTAGACTGTTCGTTGCCCTCAAGTGTGGCCCAGAACACTTGGGCATTCCGTGAGTCGAATTTGACACCTCCCAAGCAGTTTCTCACATCCCATTCAGTGACCAAGCGTTCGACGACAGTTGATCTTTTAGGATCAGTGAGTTGCGGCGACAGGCACGTTCGCATCCTGTCATTGACATGCCTCGGATTCTAGTTCCACGGATCTGATATATACGATATTTATGCCGGAGGCGACATCACGTCATGTCTCGTTCGCTTTGTGGCTAACCTCGACCCGAATGGTGTAGGGGAGCTTGAGTGGCCGAAGTGGACCTCAGACTCACCAAACCTCCTTACTTTCCTTGACGGCTCGGTTCCTCAGGACATTACGCAGGATACATACCGTGCTGAGGCAATGACCTACGTGATGAAAGTGGTACTGAAATACCCAATTTGAGATGGTTTAGCTTTTCCTCCTTGTAAGTATCAATTTTCGTAGAGCAGAGGTGATCAGTTATGTTACGTCGACGGTCGACGGTCTATATGATAATAACCTGAGTCGTACCCGGAAACGTCCCCGGTAACGAGGCCGCCATTCCTTGCAGGATCATTGTCTGTCCGTGGACTCGGTACTGGCCCCTGGGTGAGTTAATCTTGAAGCTTGATGTGTGACATTCCGCACAATCACCGAGAACCCAGATCATGATGCATTCAGGCCCTGACGTAAGACATGTAGAGTCGGTTGATCTGCTTCAAAATACCATTCCGTCATCTCATCAGTCACTTCAATACCTGCTGCAGGAGCACTTTGGTCGTCGTGTTCAACAAGGGCATGCATATTCCACCCTCTCTTATTGGAGGAGATTTCAAAGACCGGATATCGACTGACATCGCAAGGTTGTCGCAAGACCAGCTTGGTATACCACACCGCAAGTGCCAATCGGTGACTCCCCTTCCCATGACTTCGCATCTTGATGTTATTGTACAATGCATCTAGTCTAACACGCCTATGCTCTGGAAGCGTCGCGATCTAGTTCAAGTGTAGCTGCTCATGCACTCAGAGTATCCGGTGCCTTGTTCGGGGGCACTTTTACCCCTCACGTAGTTCCTTGATCGCTCAGACGATCGCCAACTCAGGGGCTTGCATCTGATTCGGCGGTGCTGTAAGGCAGCGTCGATCCAGCATACTTCAGGCTGGTGTACTCATTTCTTTACGACAACCTTTGAGTCCTTCACAGCTGACGTTGCAATATGCGCCCGGCCCAAACTGTGGATTGTATGGGCCTTCGTATAAGACAGTGCCCATATACTCACTAACGGGGAAACAGTTCCCAGTTGGGCAAGACTGGATAGCAATTACGATCGCTATCTCCTGAAAGCTCGTAGCAGTATCCTGAGAGTGAACGGGTCTTAATTAATATGACACTCTAAAAGATGCGTGTTTGAAAGCCTACTGCCATGCCTATTTGCACAGTAAAGTTGGCACCAGCAGTGTTACTGGAGCCAGGCGCAGGCTGGTTAACGTAGGCATTCTGAGTACATACGGACGCTACCACGAGAGTGGTATCAACCAACGCTTTTATTGGGAAGTATATGAGTGTGTGCAAGTGATAGTTCTTGTGCAGTTTCTGGAGGGATGGTGAATGCGCCAGAGGTGTCGAAATTTATATGCCTGCGTGAGCACTCTATTTAGTAGTCCTTAAACTACGAGGTGTTGTATCAGCGCCCAATGCAACCGCATAGCACTACAACGAGGATTCAAACGCCCCGAGAGTGAAGTGCTAGCTGTGATCAACCTATGGATCATTTAATAACCAAGTCGTGCAAAGTTAATTAGCGATGGACGGTATTCATACTACTGACCTGCCCAACTCTGGTATATGCGACGTGAGCTGCCATGAGCTGAGTCGGGAAAGGGGAGGACATTATGCGGTGCATGTCTGCAAAAACATTGTTACTGCCTCCGCAAATTTGGCCTGAACATAGAATTCCGGTTAGGTACTTAACTATATGGACTGATCAGAGCTGAACGCGAATTTGTGCACCGTAGCATGGTTTTGTATGATGTGACGGCCACTGACTCCTAAACAAGTGATTCGCATTCACCCTTGGCCTGGTAAGTAAGGCAATCCAGTCCCCTGGTGGAGTCGGAATGAGGCGACAGTCCCGGTGAACGATAACCGTAACATTATCTGGCAAGGCCCAAGAAATGGAGTATTACTGTAAATGCGTCGCCCGTTTCGATGCTTTGAAGGGGTTCATGCCCGTGTCCTAAAATGCGATTTGGAGTCGACGAGGAACTCTCCGTATTCAGATTCGAGTTTGAGTACGAAGGGATGTTACTTACTTCTGATGGCATCATCGGTATACGTTTGTAGTGGCTCCAAATATAAGCAGGTGGGCGTTGCGTAGTGGCCACTAGTAACTAGAATAATTGAAATGAGGTTAGCAACGATGTCCAAGTTGTTCCTCCGGGAGTGAGCGCAATGTTGTTCATGTCTCTATTTGAACATCAGGCCTAAATCATGTATGGTAATCTGAGGCTCAGGCGGTATCCTTGGAGTATCAACGTTACGCGCCGTGTTGCATTGAACCAGTGATTCTCTCGCTGGAACATTGACGCCGACGGCGTGTTTCGTCCATATTGTCCGGTCACATCGGGACACCACACCACTCCATCACCTGAGTCAGGGCCCAGGATGATGCAGCCGTGTGGAGCAGTGAGTCATAATATGAATTAACTTCAAGTTAGCTAAAACGAACCTTGTCACACTACGGTGAGGTTACTCCTGAATGAAAAACTTTCTCGATATAGAGATCCACCAAAAATGAGGACAACGACAGTTGTAAGCACACTTCTAGTAAGTAGTCCAGGATGGAGGAATTCAACAGAAACATGTACAGCCGAATTATGTGCATCGTTGTGATACTGTAACTATAGCGTCTATATATTAAGTAAAACAGTCCCCAAAGTCCATAACTGCGATATAAGACATAACGAAACTAAGAAATTGTGATGGTACGATTCAAAGTCTCCAGCCAAGGGTACAACCCAGCCTAAACCATAAGTCAGTTAAGAGCACAGACTTTGAACAATGTTTAGAGCACTCACCCCGACAAGAGTGACATGAGCGACCCCAAGAAGAGCGGTTCCGCTAGCAATGCTACTCGGAATCTGAACTGTGAGGTTTTGATAAGGGGGATTGTACGGCTCGTGATACTGTGGGTTGAAGGGACCGTTGTACAAAATCTGACCCATGTAAGCAGCGGGGTCAATGCACGGCGTTCCTGGGCATGACTGTAGGCCAATAACAACAGCAACTTCTTCAGAACCCGTCAATGAATTCTGCACACAAAGTCGTTGATTGATGAACAGTGAATAGTTTCATGTCAGAGACTCACAGGCCTCTCTACCTGGACAGTCAAACTGCTTCCAGGAGAGACTGAAAGACCCTGTGGAGGGTATCCGATTGCAGCGTTCTGGGCGAAAGCAGAGACTACAAGAAGAGCGAGAGAGAGAATTGACTTCATGATGAATGATTTTGCTGAATTCGTTGTGACAATAGAAGCCATCCTTTTATACGTTGAAAAGAGTTCTTTGCTTTAGGACAGCGTTCGCCGCAACACCTCAAACCACGCGTGTCAGAAGGTCCTAGTCGGTTCTAGTTCGCTGCGCCATCAATATTTACTGGGAAAGCTTCCCAGTATTCAGCCGGCGTGATCGGTGACAGTCGGACGGTGGTGTTGCCATCCAGCCTGACGGTGATAGAAATGCCGTCGTGGAGCCGGCAACGTTCGGAAATGCAGCGCGCAGCTTTCGTTAATGTTGAAACGTTAAAGGCTATGAGGAAGCTATGCTGCTAGTCACGTGAACGTCTGTCTATCCAGGTGGCAGGAACAGGCACCGTTGAGAAACCAGTAAGATGATGTGTCCCCTTAAAGTCCCATCATATTTTACCTTCACCTTCAGGAAGTACATAGCCGTTGTCATTGCCACCCGATCGTACGCATTCAGTCTTTGCGTCTCTCCGGCGGAGGCGCTAGGCCTTTGTATGAACGCGTTATCTAATAGAAGATGAAGAGGAGATTAAATATTAAAAGGACGTGATAGTATCGGATGAGCTTTAATATTTGCTATACGACGAGTCCAGAATGAGGCTGAACAGAGGGGAGGAGAGCTATGAGAATTAGAAAAGCTTTGAGAACGAATCGAAGTGAAGACGACATAAGTTGATTCGTTTTGTGTGTGGGAAGGTCTGGCGAAGCCAGGCCCGCGCGGGAAGGCGGTGTCTGGACTAAGCATGTGATCCCAAGGTAGCGACAAGAAGACAGTGCTTGATCAAGTACCGAGTAATTGGGGATCAAATAATCAAACTTTCGGAGCGTGTTCGGGCGAAACGTGTACAGACCGAATAGTCCGTCAGGAAAACACGCATTCAGACAAAACACACTGTATTTATCAAATAGCTATAGGGAGGTGGGTGGGTGGACGAAAATGAGGGAACGACGCGCAAATGGGGATGAGGCGTCGATTCTCGAATCGAGTCCTTTTGACCAGGTGCGTTCGGACGTGTGCCAGAGGAGAATCTTCACGTGACCGCGTACAACTAGGCCATGTTTCGCGTGTCGACATCTCGCAAGCTCGCGATCCACTTGAAACGGGCACGAAGGTATCTACTCAATCCCCGCACGGCAAGCTTCAAGCAGTTGAAGCAACCAAGCCAAGACTTCAACATCACGATCCCTCAGTTCATGAGCACCGGTAGCGCACTTCGCACCGTCACTCACTCTGCCTTCATTGGGGTAGCGTCGCATTCTTATGACTAACCGCACTTTCAGTGCCATGTGAACCTCAAACTTACCAAACCTCCTTACTTTCCTTGATGGCTCGGTCCCTCAGGAGATTACGCAGGATATATCCCGTGCTGAGGCAATGACCTATATGATGAAAGTGGACCCCCAATACCCGATTTGAGAGGGCTTATTTTTTGCCTTCTTGTATCAATTTCTCAAAGTAGAGATGATCAGTTATGTCTAGGTCTATATGACAATAATCAATGCTACCCAATGATCGATGCAGACGATAGAAATTGAGGCATGACGTATGGGATAGGTATTATAAATCGTCACTGCTCTCGTCTTTCAAGGTAGATGGATCGTCGCCGTCAAGTGTCATCGATTCGTCCGTCTGAAATCGTGAGTCATTATCACTGTCATACTCAGAAACTTCCTCGACAACCAGAGCATCCGTTCTTGTAGGATCACTCTCTGTCTGTGGACTCAGCTCTGGGTGAGTGTCAATGAACGCTTGCAATGATATGGGTTCATCATCTGGATCCGGTGGTTGGAGTGTCGATCCCTCCGCTTCATAGAAATCGGCGAGGGTGAGCGGACGCATGTTGAAACCCTGGCATTCGTAGTTGGTGAGTTTCCTAAAAGATGGCTCTAAAGTGCTCACCTCTCTCTCGACCTTCATCAATGCTTCTTCGTCATGCTCCATGGCGCGCATACATTCCCTCACTGGAACCATCGCAGCATTGCGGCATAACTCGCGCAAATCAGAACCAGAGAACCCTGTTGTCTGAGAAGCAAGGGTACGCAAGGAAAGATGTGGATCCAATTTCGTGTCCTTCAGCATCTAATCGAGTGCAGAGTGAGAGCAATTTTAAAATCAGTGGTATAGACACGTACTAGGGACAGAATTTTGAATCTCTGTTCTGCATCTGGAAGATTTACAGCGAACCGCTTCGGCATGCGCCGCAGAATTGCAGGGTCAATGTCACCTGGTCTGTTCGTCGCGCCGAGCACTAGTATCCTGTCAGAGCCTGACGTCAAACCATCCCATGAACTAGACACCCGAGGGCCGAAATCAGTCAAACACCAACAAGCAAATACGTAGCTCACGTCATGAATTCTGCCTTCATCATACCCATAACCTCATGATCGTCCCCACGGCGTTCCCTCAGAAATGAGTCAATCTCGTCGACAAATATGATTGCGGGTTGAACCTTCCGCGCGAGGCTGAACAGACCCGCGACCAGCTTGTTGGACTCGCCGAACCACTTATTTGTGAGCGTAGATGCGGGAACGTTAATGAATGTTGCACCAGATTCTTTGGCTAGCGCACGTGCGAGCATAGTCTTCCCACACCCCGGAGGTCCGTAGAGTAATACACCTTTTGGGGCTCCGAGGAGGGGAGAAGCTGAGGTGAAGAGAGTGGGATGGATTAAAGGATAGATTATGGTTTCGCGGAGAGACGATACGATTGGCTCCAGACCCCCGATGTCTGAAAGGTATTGATTAACGTTGGGAATTGATTTGCATAAGATTCTGAACTCGCCTTGAAAACGAACAGTAATTTCGTCTGGATGGACGACCTCCTTTGATATCGCTCCTGCAAGAAGTATCAGATATCAGCAGGAAACGATGCGTAGCCAAAAAGGTTACACGCACTCTCATACTCATCGAGCTTGAGGTTTTTTTGTCCGATGAGCTTCTTGATTGCCTCAGCACTCTTTGTTGACCGGTCATCACTCCGCCTGAAGTACCACTATAAGGGGATTAACTGTGCTTCCTGTGTATTTTCATGACGGAGACGCACGCGAATGGCACAATAAACCGCTGCCTGAAACGTGGACCTTCAGCTTACAAGAGCGGAAGCATGAATGAAATTAATAATCACCTGCGATGCTAGCAAATAGAGCAACTGTGATCGTAACAGCATAAGTGACACTTATAAATGAAAGCAACGGTAAAACAGACCATCAAGTATGATTAAACGTCTCGTGCTCAGAGAAGATGACATGGAAAAAGAACGGAAATTTGATTACTTATTGTAGTCAAAAAGCAGGCACTTGTACCCGCAACTCTTATAGAAGTGAGATGGAAACGTGACAAGTGGCAGCAGCGACTCCGAGGTGGCTAATCATACTGCATGTTCTTCAGTGTGTGTATATTTGGCAAGAGCTTCAGGATTCAACAGAGCCAAACAACCCGTATGTACTCGGACTGCTTGAAGTTTGGACTGAGTCACGAGTCTCTGACAGACGGTCAAACAGAAGCATTGGAAGTAAACACGAGCCTTGTCTTTCACACAGGTAACAACCGTCTCAGTTGTGCTGGCGCTTGCTTACGAACTCTTCAAATCTGCAGTACTCAATAATCTCGTCTCAATTTTATTGTCTTGCATTTAGAAGTTCAAGCTCGCGCAGGCTCGCCTTATCGCCTCCCTATAGCGCTGACTATCAGTATCACCATTGTTGTACTTGATTCCATGTCACCGAGGGAAAGTAAAAAATATGCCAGGACCGTGGATTGAACACGGGACCTCCAGAAACCATCGAACTTCAGTCTGTTGCTCTCCCAGCTGAGCTACCCCGGCTATGAATTAAGTAACGCCGCTCGACAGCTATGAGTGCATCCCATGCCTGTGTCTGGCAGTCGGCGGAACTTTGTAGTGCCTACGTAGACTTGACGTGGACGTCGATGATCTGTTGGCGAAGCCTCCTGAAGCTAGCTAAACCGTCTCCCCAATCAGATAGTGCCAACAGCAAGCAAAAGAACTATCACACCACCTGAAATACCAGCATGATTCAGCAAGCGGATTTCTCGTAAGTGTGACAGTACTTGGTATCATGTGGTCTGCCAGCGGTTCAGAATTGAGCACTGGGATCCCGTTCCCTAGCGTCAGCTTATCGGGTCCCTGCTTCTTGTTGGAACTACCTTAAATAAGTCGTCCTATCCACTATGACCTTCCCAGACTCTCGTCTACTCTCTACCTTTATAACGATGACTGCTGTCTCTGCGCAATCCACTCGATGGACCAAATACTTCCTAGATATCTACGGACAGGCAAAACCGCCCGTTCTGGGCTCTTTCGCGGTGAAAGAGATAGAAGATAAGGCTCGGGAGGTGATGAAAGACCATCTTCGTGCGTGTTATCATCTGCTCAATGTTCCAACTTTTGATTTGGAGGGTCCTAGCGGCATACATGTACACATTTGGTAGTGCAGGAACATGCTCAACAGACGCCGCAAATAGGCGCGCGTTTGACCGGTGGAAGATCGTCCCTGCAATGCTCAAGGACTGCAGTAACCGGAGCGTCGAAGTGGGTATTTATAGCCGCTTACTACCCCTGTCTAATTTAGTATCTGGGTAGACAAAGATCCTCGGAGAAAAGTTCAACGCGCCTGTGTTCGTCTCGCCCGTAGGTGTACAGGGTATCTTGCATGCAGACGGAGAAATCGCGACTGCAAAGGCTGCCGCCGCCTGCGGGATCCCTTACATCATGAGCTCAGCTTCCTCCCGGTCAATTGAGGACATCGCAAAGGCAAACGGACCAAATGGTCAGCGGTGGTATCAGCTCTACTGGTATGCTTAATATCACATCGCCATTCCATTTATTATAACTCGATTGCTACCACTACAGGCCACGCACGGACGAGATAACCATATCCCTTCTCAACCGTGCCAAAGCTGCGGGCTTCACTGCGCTCGTGATCACGCTCGACACCATGGTCTTGGGCTGGCGTCCACACGACCTTGATACTGCCTATATACCCTTCCTTTACGGCGTAGGCGTCCAGGTCGGATTGTCCGACCCTGTGTTCATGAAACGTTACGGGTACGAACCTGTACACGAGAAAACCGTATTCCCTTTCAACCCGGAGAAGATCAGGGACGCGGCGTTGAAAGCAGGTGATGCGACTGCCCAAAAGGCAATGAAACTGGGAAAGGAGTGGCTCGGAGAAACCAATTCAGGTTCTTTCAGGTCCTGGGATGATCTGCAGTTTATCAAGGATAACTGGGATGGACCTATCATTCTGAAGGGGATTTTGCGGGCGTCCGTAAGTTCATCCCTTCAATGATATTCGGAGGTTGTGACAACGGTCACAACAGGATGCGGAGAAAGCTATTGATATGGGCATTCATGGGATCATTGTCTCCAATCACGGTGGACGGCAAATCGACGGTTCCATTGGCGCCTTAGATGCATTATCCAAGATCATGCGCTCGCCTAAGGTCCTCGAGGCGCAGAATAGGGGCGACCTGACGGTGCTCTTCGACTCTGGCATTCGCACAGGCAGTGATGTCATCAAGGCCATGGCTATTGGCGCACAGGGTGTCCTCAGTACGTGTTATGATTTGTCTATGGTAATACTGTTTTTCATCAAACAATTGCAGTTGCTCGTCCATACATGTATGGTCTTGCCATTGCCGGACAGGCAGGAGTCGAGCAGATTTTGATGCAAACCGTGTCTGACATGCACATTACGATGGGACTCTGTGGGTACAGCGATGTCAATGATCTCATTGGGAAGCGAGACGAGCTTCTCGAACGCGTGGATGATTAAACAGCGGGGTGCATTGCATATTAATACATCAATTCATTCATGCGTACTACAATGGTGTATTATGAAGTATATTCCGAATTACATCTCAAAGTGTATACGGCAACAGAACTGATATGCAATTCAACGCTCGATTAACTCCTTCTGGTTCTACTTTAAGTGAACAAAAGAAGAGACGACCCCATACATTCATCAAACCCACCCTTCCCAAGCAGCCTCCCAACCCTCCACGAAGCGCTCCTCAGCAAATGCACTTACAGCCCATGTACGCGCCCGCTTTCTCATCGCCCGCTCTTCCGACTTACTCATGCTCAACACGGTGTGCATAGCCTCCGCAAAGCTCTGTGGATCTCGTGCATGGAATCCCGTTGCTTCACCGTCTAAAGGTACAACGATATCGTGAAGTGGACCACCGGAAGCGTGCGTCACAGGAATCACGCCTGCGGCCTAGTATCGTCAGGTAAGTCGCTGCGGTGAAAAAAGGTAGAATACAATTCGCACCATAAATTCAACGACGTTTATCCCGAAATGTTCGTCAACCATCGTGCTGAGCCCTATGCTAGCCATTGCAAGCCAGCCCAACATCTCGGAGTAGCTTGCATTGATGATGAACTGGACGTGAGGGTTAATATTGAGTTCCCCTGCGAGATCCCTAAGGGATTGCACGCGTGCGTGATCGTTGGCGTTACGTGCGCCACCCAATAGGAAAAGCTTCACAGAAGAGGGACCAGAAGTGTAGTTTGGGTGATCAGCCAACAGCTGCGCAAAGGCGCGCAGTTGTGTAGAGTGATCTTTTTCTGGCCTTTATAAACGCTCGTTGAACTCCAGCAACGAATGAAAAGTCGGATGGAACTTTACCTGAATTGTGCGATACTCAGTATAATTCTTTCCCTCGCGTCCAAAGGGAATTGTGCCATCTCACGGGTATCGCATGGTGGATAGACGATCTTGGCTTCTCGTGGATTGCTCGGCTCCTTGAATGCAGCGGTAAAGAAACGAAGGATAGCAAATGGCGAAATGTAGTGCAGGACGTTCATGACGGTGTCAGAGTGCGAGAGTATTGCATCGACATGATTCTTTGTCCAGCTGGAGTTGGCCATAAGAAAGGAAGGGCGGGAGAGTGCCAGGGAGTAGTGATACATTAGAAAACGGTAATACCTGTGAGAGAACATGTTATGAGAAATTCCATCGCAGTAGTGGAGTTACGACAGGGGACGTAACAGGGCGGAACGTTGAACGGATCAATAATAGACAAGATGATCGATGGTGGAAGACGGGTCAGCAACACTCACCATATCTTCCCGCGGCTCAAGACCACCGAGCCTGCGACATCTCCACGGTTGGTGTGGCCTACTTTCCTAGCCTTCACGCGGGCCAGCATGTCTGTACTAATGGTCGGGTAATGTACATATGCACCCATAGGTATGGAACCCTTAGTGATCCACGCAACGACATGAAATGTGAAAGCGTAGCCCATACTATCTAGGCGGTGTGAGCGTTAATCGTCCGACGGCATCCGAAACAAGTGGACTCACCAATGTATAGGTCTGGGATGACCTGGGCTAAGGCTTCCCAAGCAAGGATCATGGACCCAAGGCTCTGGCCAAGAAGTGTAAACCGTGGCCAGGCGGCATCCTCCACTAGACGTCTCTTCTTCAGGAAAACAAAATGCAAGGACTTGGGGTCAAGAGAGATATCAAAGCGTGATTGAACTTGGGCTATTATTTGTTCTTTGGTCGCGTCGACATCTCCAGTATAAACTAGTGAGATGCAGTTAGGATGTGCACGTTGGGTGGCGGCTATAGCAGTCCAGAGTACACGTTCCCCTCCTCCACCTGCATTGCTGTGTAAGTCCGTCCCATCAGCTAAACATTCCGGTCCTTGGTGGAAAAGACATACCAGTATGGATGAAAGAAACCGATGAATTTGGGGTTTGATGTGATGGGGATGCCAAGGTTCTTGAGAATGGTGTGGCGAGCTTGTGCTGACCGTCTGGCAAGTTTGTTTGTGTAATCAATATAGATGAGGATGCCAAGGAGGGTTGTTAGAAGGATGCACAGCAGGAGGATGGCGTCCCACATTGAGGCCACAAGCACCGTATAGTCGAACACGGAGTAAGCAAGGCTCTGAGCCTTTGAACTTGCGGAGCTCAAGAGCCAAATACTTAGAACTTGTCCGCACCAAGCCCGCACTAAAGTATAATTGACACTGCCACTTCAATGGTCGCAAGGGATAGGCATCCGGATTCCGATGGTTATTGGCCAACACAGCTCTCAGAGGGTCCCTGCGGGCAGATTGCTACTCGTCACTCGTGCGCACTGCGTTTCCTATTACTCCCTTAGTTATTAATACAAGAAGTCTAATTGGGCCAGACCGATGGAGGTCCGAATCAGAAAGCGCCGCCTCGTGTTTACACACACGACCTGCCAGGGCCGTGGACACGTTCAAATGTTGAACCGCAGTTGACTCAAAGTCGACCATTTGTTGTGCCCACTGAGGTAGAATTTCATGTCGTATAGTATCCCTTGGAGTTTCTTCTCTTTTTTCAGCAGATCATTTGGACCAGCTACGAATCGCATGACCTAGCATCACAGGTCTTGCTTGACTGCACGCCGTGAAGCCGCGCACCTGAGGATCCGTATCTATTGCAAAATAAGGTCCTCTGCACTTCCTGCGGAGACTCGCCCTCAGCGGTAGCTACTCGGAAATACTCGGGTGAGTGACATTGAGGCGGTAACTTCGGTATGCTTTTTTGGGAGGCATTTAATGCTATGTACTTTCCAGAAGGCTTCAGCGTTCAGCGCTACTCCTTTGCGTCATCTTGATAAAACTGTTTGAGTGGACGTTGGCAATCTTGGCATTGACTTATAAACTGAAACATCCTACTGTCTTCCACTCCTTTCCCCTGCATCCTTATTACTAGTAACGTCAATGACTTCTTTTGATATCAAACCTATCAAGTCCCTCTCACCCAGGGCTGGAGGTGTTGCCGGCAGTCAGCCCGGAACGATGAATCGCCATACCATGATTGATGTCGTCGTCATAAGTGGTAAGTTTGCGTCATTCCACATTCCTATGGTAATGAATTGGGTCAAATGATTGTCTCTCATCTGTTTTCCCGACCCCGTTGAAGCTTTCACGCCCTGTCGTGATGTTTTCCTCCTTTCGTGTTGGCTCTTGTTCTTGATGCTTGATACTGAAACTATGTCCACAACAGTTATCTTTCTTGCACTCCTTTTGTCACTCTCTGCCCTAGCATGGTGGCGCCCTACCTCTCTGAATTCGCTCCGTGCAATCCCATCCCATGGCCCTTCTCTACCCACTCATAACACAGCTATACCTGTCCACTCTACTGCAACCCCTGCTCGTAGCGTTTCCCACTCCGGGCGACTATGGAGTATGTGGGTCTTATTCTACCATTGGTGGGCACATGTATCCAACACTGGCATTTACCGCAATCCTGCCATTGTTATCGTGCACCATGAACCAACTGTATTTAGTGCCGCCCGAGTATCTGCCCAAGTCTCATCGGCAGGCATACGCACAGAGGTACACACTCGCTCGCCAAGCTTCACTACTTTCGCACCCACTTCCGAGTCTATCTCAGGGGCACCCAGTATCATCAACACTATTGTTGACAACGAAGTCATAGAGCTTCATATGCTTGGTGGCAAAGGCCCGAGCACGTCGTCATTCGCAGTGACCGACAATGCAGACACCGCTGACACTCACGGTGTCATGCTATCCGCCACAGAGCCCATCGCCCACACAGACGTGAGCGCTTTGTCTGAGGCCACTAACTCATCTTCTACTACCGAATTCCATATCGTAGAAAGTTGACATCGCTGAAGTTGCTTTGCGATAACCCAGCTAAGTGTACCCGGTGTTGCACGGCCATTGACAAACGAAGCGGCGAAAGGTGGGGTTGAAGGCGGTGTGGTGAGGGATACGTCAATCTAGGATTGGGGTCAGCAGTTGTCCATGTCCATGTCCGCCTTACACGCACTAGTAGAGATTTTTCGAGTAGAAGATGCCAACGCCACGCTGTACATGTATACGGGCCTGTGCTCGACGTAGTGTGAGAGCCCCAAAACACTGCTTTCGTTTTGCTGTGTACACAACTCAGTAGCCTAACAGAAGGTTCTTTGAACAAGCACAGCACGCTACAGGACGGCCTGGTATTTGCCCATCTTTCATACAAGGTATCAAAACTCCGCCACGGCAGACTCGCTGAGTGACAAACAGCTGCTCTGTCACACCTCAACAACTTATCTCAATCATTTCTCCACCAATTTCGATGATTCGACTTTATAGTAGCTTAGAATATGTGTACAATGATATGTGGTGAGATAGAATATTTATTGAGGCTGAATTGTGTGAGCTATTGCAATGTGTCCGAACCAGTGGTTGACCGAAGTTGTGGTAACCAATAGTAGGATTGAGGCATGAGAACAACGATCCATTAGCTCGATGTCGATTGGTCGCTTTTGTTCGTGCGGGGCTGTGAATCAGCAGAGCACCTCTGAATAGAAAAGGTCTTGCACAGGAAAATACATCTAAAAAAGCCAAACTGCGGTCAAAACAAGGACAGAAACCTGTATGCTATAGCCGAGCGCCTAGCGTCGCCGAAGTACCTCTCCACCAATGAGAGTGCACGCTTACCATCATTCCCTGCAATATGCAAAACTTTCAGTAAATATTTTGTAGCTCCTCAGCTACATCACATTTTCTTTTGCAAATTTGCGTCATCATGTATTTGTATCTCCTCTACATGGATCTAATTTTTACTAATTTTTAGGATAATGTGGTGTGGTGTCGGAGCAAACCCGATAAAACTCAGGGTCCACCTCTAATCTGCAAATGTGTGGTCACGTCTTGTCACGCCTCGGCACAGTAGCGGCACAGTTGACTTTCACTCTCCGTAGGCTTTAAACTGTTGCGCATCGCAAAAGGCTCGAAAACAGTGGATATGGCAAACATTGAGTATCGTGGTTCATCTACTAGGTTTCGTAAGGTTCTGCGCACGTCAACGATGGGTATGGCACGTTAAACTGGCCAGCTGCTGCCAAGAGGTTTTTAGCCCTCTTCTCTCTGACAGCCTGGATAGCAGCTGCAATGTTGGCCTCGCGAGTGGCATCTTCGGCTTTTGTTTGGACTGCTTTCCTGTGGTGTGGTGCCATTTGAGAGAATGATGCAACATGATGCGTCCTCTGTAAGACTTGAATGCTTGACTGCAGAGGATGGATGCCGTGTGTGCCACGGAGGAGATTGACGCTGTTGCACTCGTCATTGATTCTACTACTATAACACCTCAACGCAAGAGTGTAACCTTTATCGCATTGTTTTTCTGACATCCCTATAAGGTATTCATTATGCTCCAGATGAATTACATTGGTAGGATCTTTGAGATCTGGGTGATTTGTGTTGGGTGAAGGTTGTAAATCACCACTATTTCACCCCTCACAGCTGCAACATCCAAGAATCTTTTATTTTACTTGTACAAAATATCATTTCTAGGTACTCTGCATATGCCTGAATTTTTTCGATGCGAGTTGAGCACGATGTTGAAGTGTCATGAACTTTTGCATATTAGCAACCGTTGACATATTACAGGGAATGATAGTATGGCTGAAGAAAGTTTCAAATGTGAATGTAAACTAGGCCGATCTCTCAGCTAATAGCATGCCTGGTTGGTTTTGTGGTAAAGGATTTTTAGGCGAGTGTCGTAATATGCAATCCTTTGCGGCGGATACTACGACAGTCAACCATAAATTTTGTGAACCGAGTGCTCTTTGATCAGAGTCTAAATACAAGTTCTTGAGTCACGACCAAGGATTTGCATTGGTATGGTAGTGGTAGACCTTGGGCAGTACGTCGTTCTGGAAAGTATAAACCCATGACTACACTTACCTTTCCATTTCTCCAGAAGTCAGGATGAAGAGCTCTTCAAGTATAAATCGGCTCTCGGAGGACGTGCTCTTCCTGATATTCAAGCTCGTCTGTGAAGATGACCAAGCTGCCTTCCACGACTATCTCCAAAAATATTTCATGGGCATACATTAGGACGATTGGAGGGATGAATTTGAGGATGATATCGACAACTTGAACATGGACTGGGATGCCCCACTAGAAGATGAGCCTCTGCCGCAATCAGCACTCTTCCCAGCAATGGGCGTGTCCAAGCATTGGCATTCATTCTTATCACAGACTCGAGGCCCGTTGGATATTATGTATCCGCTTTTAACGGACATTGTGTCTCCCATGGAGTTGCCGCACTTACACTGCAGCTTGACTGTCAAATCGCAAAGGATGGAATTCTGGATTGCGCATTTTTTCCACAAGATTCATATGCCTCATCTCCGAATACTGATCTTGGATGGAGTTGCTTTCGAGTACGACTTGACGGAGGTTGATTTCGAAAGCATCCTTCAAGGCTTGACCAGGCTCCCCAATTCCGATATCATGGAATCTCCTAGCTCTTTTCCGGAGTTAGATGAACTTCATCTCGTTAATTTCGCACCTCGTGCAGATACTGCGCTATTTCATTGCCTGTACAATCAAATGGCCAGTATCAAGTTATTGACCCTGGGACCAGGGGGGTTGAACGAGTATGATCCGTTGGCAATCGCATTGCTCCCCACGCCCCACGGACAGGCGGATTTACCTCTCCCTAGACTTCGGACTCTGATTATTTTTGATGTTCGAAAGGACATCGTGCGGCACGTCGTACTAGAACGACTGTCACTCGCTGGTCCGTTGGAGGAGCTATGCCATCATGACTCGGAGGACTCCTATGAAGAGGAGTGGGATGAAGAGAAGCAGGATGAGAGCGTCCCAGATGATTGGCAACATCAAGTGGAGAAGTACTATTGTATCGATCGTCTCAAATCTGAACGCTATCCTAATACTTATTTACCATGCATGTATACATCGCTCACCCCTCTAAGTTGCCAATTATTGTGCCTTTAGGTGTCCAGCCAAACTGATTTCAACACTGATTTCAATGTTAGCAATTAATCAGAGGCCACATCAGTGACCAATGCTAGTATCAATTCCACCTGTCCTGGGCTCCTGGCAGTGTAGCACGCACGGGCCAAGCACTCACGGAGTTTTCACAATTTTACAGTGTAACGATGGAACACGGTTTGTCTTCGGATGTATTGAAATCAAAACTGTATTCAGGATCACAGGTTCGGCAGTCGGTGATGCTCATGACGATATCTACGGTATATGCAATTGCGGTCCTTCCCTAACATACAGCCTCAATTCTCGAAGGTCGATCAGAAAATCGTCATATTAGAGAGACGGATCGAACGCAGCAAATTCCGAACATTCGGACCCTCCTTCAAGATCGGTGTCAACCCATGCTTCAGCGTCCGTGGTATCTCCCGCCGTCACGTCCTTTGGCTGATGTGAGAGGCCAATCGGGAAGAGCGGTCGTCGCGGGCTCGATAAACGCCGTGAATGATGATTTTTCTTCATAGGAGGGCCACGGAATACGTCTCCGTCATCGTTTTCCTGTTCTGCGGGCTTTGAGTTCTGGCTCTCCCTTCGACTGAGCGAGCCTTTGACTTCGTGCAGGTGCGCTGATCGTGCCAAGTATTTGGCAGACTTGGGAATAATGAGTCCTGTAGATGAGTGCGAGTTCGTTCGCATCATGTGTGCACGAGGGAGCATAGGGATGTCTGCGGAGATAGAGGTAGGCATGCGACGGGTAGGAGTGCGGAGTGCAGAAGTGCCGATGGGAGTACCGGACCGTTTTGTGCTGGTAGATGCACGCGGGGTGGAGCGTTTATCTGCGAAGGCAGTAGAATGCGGTGGCCGACGTGGAATGGTGTCATGATCGGAAGATCGCTGCGTCCGATGAATCGGAAAATCTACACGAGATTCTGGGCCTGCAAAACGATCCTTTTCAGATCTCTTACTGATAGGAACCTCAAGAGGACTGCGACTTTGAAGCTTCGAATAATTCCAGCCACGTTCGCCGTTATTACTAGCGAAGCTCAAGTTGTGGCGGCCCCATTCTCTCGCCGAACGATTGGTGAGTTGAGGCTGTTCTATAGATGGTGCACCCCTGGTCAAGCCGATGAACACCAGCACTGCCAGAAGTAGGCAAAGTTGTGCAATGCCAAGACGCTTTTCAAGAATGACCTTGGAACAACATGAGCAACACGTCATCTTTCAACAAATGGACGCGCACCTCTTCAGCAAGGTAGTTTACTCGCGAGAGCAATTCGCCATGTTCGAACTCCAGACGGAGCCGCTGCCTCTCCCACTCCTGTACTGTACGCTGATACATTTGTGCTTGTATGCGACTCTGGAGACGCATGAGTGACCTTGCCCGAAAATAGTTCTGCTGGACTTACGATGCTCTCCAACCTGCCAACATCCTCACCAAGCCTCCTGAGTACCTCGCGTACACCAGTAGTTTGCTCTTCCACATAACGCACATAAAGGCTATGATTGGACTCCAGGAGAGTCAGTCGGGTCATGATTGTCCGGTATATTGACTCTCCACCTGATCCAACTGGTGGAATGGTGGGCAATGTCGAGAATGCTGCCGATGGTGTGTTCGCAGGTGGGACGTGATGAGATGATGGAGAATGTGATAAAGATATTTCGATATTAGTGGTATGTGGGACTTCGGAGGAGAGTAAACGCGGGGAAATGGTGGACGAGCTCTTATTAGACAAGACAGATGTCGCGGATGACACAACGGAGTCGAAAGAATGCGTAGCGTTTTTCTCAGAACTCAATATAGAGTTAGAGGTAGCGGATGGGGTAGGCTGCTCCACGACAGCGGAATCCGTAACGATAATGGCTGGGGAAGACGATGTGGACTGGGACCTTCCGCGTGCCTTGGATTGAGAAGGAGAGCTGATCGAGCTGGACGTCCGGTTCGCCGCATTGGATGCCTGAGGTTTGCTCAATGGCGCCGTAGTGGTTGGAAGTGCACTATCAAGAGGATATGCAGAAGGTTTGTCCCGGGCTTCAAGCTCGTCCATAAACTTGTTCAGTTCAGACGCCCCAGAACTGATGGGTAGGGACTCCGTAATGGAGGGAAAGACTTGGGCTCGAGCTTGTGCGCGTGCATGACTCTCTGCTTCCCATGTATCCCACTTCCATTGTTCAAGGTGTGTGAGACCGTAAACCCTCAAAAGGGAGACGGGACAGTAATACTCGTGTCCATAGTGTGAGTGGAAGTCGATCCGGATGTACCTGTAGAAATCGCGCAAGGTGGTTGGAGTATGGAAGGACTGTGTAAGGGTTAATGCCAAGGTCTCAATATTGGGAAATATACGCGCCTGCACACCACGGACATTCTTTCCTTTGTATGTACCCGCCAGTACCCATCCGTCATCAGACGTCGTGTAGGTCTTTGCGACCTTGACCGAAAAGTCCTTGAACACCCCACTGAAAAACTCGAAGTTTGCGAGCTGCACAGTGTCAATCCTAATATCCTCGCACAACTCCACAACCACGAACTGCTCCTCCTTGCCCGAAGAACATGGTGAAAGCATGTATTTGTCTTTCTTAGATGATAGAATGGACGAAGGAGACTTGGCAGAGCGGTGAGAAGTGTGTACACGCGCAGAGCAGTCCAGGTTTGCATAATTGAAGCGGTCGGTGATAGGTACCCTGAAATGTGGGGAAAGTTCTGTTTCCTGGGGGTATACAGACGGGTCCGGCACAGTGACGTTAGGTTCGTGGGTGGTACTCGACTCTACGTGCTCTAAAGCATCAGTTTTGAGATGAGGAGTTGCCTGAGGCTGGGCCTGCAACTGCGACTGGGATTGGGACTGGAACTGCTTGGACTTCCACTCCTCAAATGAGAGCAAGACATCCTCGACGTCATTTGGTGGTTCTATTGACGGCGGTGGTGTCAGGCAGCACAGAGGCGGCTCAGGTTGGCGTTTGCGGTGTGCTAGAACTATAGCGCGAAATGGGTCATTCTTGGAGGAGGGAAGAGCGACTGCAACGGCAAGAACTGGCGAGGTGAGCAGGAGAAGAAGTAACGTTTTGGGGAGAGCCGTGAAGGAGACCATCAATAAGTCTCAACTACAGCTACAGGTCCTCTTAACACTCTAAGACAGACAGCGAAACTGACATGAGTGCTTGTGACAGACAATAGTAGGCACGTCACTTGGAGCACAGTCAAGCCAGCTGCCACGTCGGCAGTAGATATCCCACAAAGAGTATTTCAGTCACTGTGCCTGACGAGTCTCAACGCAGAAATGGTTTACGAGTAACTGAGTTCACACAACGGAGGGGAATGTCCTTGGATGCATCACTCAAGCAGACAATAGCAGCGCATGAAAGAGTCATGTTTGCAAGCAGAAAAAATGGATGTATTAGACGGAAAACGGCATTGATGGTAATGGAATCCATCATCTTTCACTCCAAGTACATGTCCTCTTGGTGACTTCAATCGCACTGCAAAAACACGTCAATGATATGGATAATGGGGCAGAGGAGAAATATACCAATCCCGTCAACTCTCCAGCTTTTGTGTGCATGATGAGCGCAACAATCAAGCCTACACACGACCGTTCAATACTACGCTTCGTTTACACAAAGTATCGGCGTACCGTAAAGACCCAGCACTTCGGCGAAGATAAGAATCAAAATCTGCACGGTGTATTAGTCTTATTCCTGGCAAAACTAGGTGATCAATGTTCACCATTCCAACGAAAAGTCGGGGTTGTTGTGCAGTACCGCGGACACCAGCGTCGCCGACGATACCAATGGCAAAGCCTGCGGCAAGACCAGCGAGACCAACCGACAAACCAGCACCGAGGTCAATGAATCCCTGCGCAAGTGGCATTGTTGCCTCCACTACAATGTATGCCATTTAGCATCCAGAAATATCGGGGGTAAAAAAACATAACACACGTGAACCGGAAATGAGGACAGACACGACTAGACCGTAGATCTGCGCATTGTAAGAATCGACTGCAATTGAGGCGGATGAAAAGCAAAGACGTACACCGATGATACCGGCCATGATAACTGGGACGACACACTTCATCATGAGGTCTGGCCGGAGGACACCCATCGCTGAAATGCCAACACCAGACTTTGCAGTACCGTAACTGCGCAAAATATTCAATACGTCACAAAACCTGGCACTCAAAACTTGCAGACCTTGCACCAAGACCTAGCAGACACAATCACATGGATCAGTCAGAACACCAAAGCTTCCCATAACCGCTGTTCACGACACTTACAGGTAAACACAATTGCGCAAGTGCAACCCTGTGAACCGTTCAATTCTGAAACCGAACAAGGAAAAACATAGAACTAACCATGGCACCGAAGAAGGGCGCGTAGACGGGACAGAGGTCAGCCATGATTTGCGCGTTGAAGGGAGTGGATGAAGACTATTGAATAGGCGACGCTAGTGAATGGCGGAGCAGTTCGAGTCCAATGAGTAAACACGCAGTGAGGAGAAAGCCGATCGGACATTCAATATGTGGCTGCGCCTCGGCATGAGAATGCCGGCCATTATTTGGCAACAGCTTTAGAACCAAACAACCTCCTACTTCCTCCCTTGGGAAACTTTCAATCGCGTCCCAGCCATATTTAAGAACGCACCGTTGGACAATGTCTGCTTCCTTGCGATTTACCAGAAGGGTGCGTCTTTCACATATCTTGCTTGCGCCTTCTTACACAAAGGCAACTATGTAAGGTGTGGAAATCGTTCATAGACAATAAAGGTACTCTCACGAAGTACTTTTGGGCGCGCGCCACTAAATGCAGCAGCTAGGGCATGATGCGCAATGCTTTCCGAATGTCAGAATATTACATTATCCGCCTGCATCTCATACTGACCTGACTTCTCAGCTTGTTATCCACCGCGCAGTTCCCGGAACGGTTGACTTCTCACTCAAGATAGAACCATCTAATTGTATGTACTCTGCTCTCGAACTCTGATTGGCACTCATCTCCCTGTAGTAAATAGAGTCGGGGTGCGTATGTAGGTTTTTCGCAGTATCCTACTTATTGACACGCCACACTAGACTGTGCACGGCGGCCTGATCTTGTCGCTCACTGATACCCTTGGTTCTCTTGCTGTTGCAAGCAAAGGTCACTACATGACTGGTGTTTCTACTGATATTGGTGCATCTTTTGTACGACCTGCAGGCAGGACTGACGATACCCTCCATGCACGAGCCACTCTCACTGCCATGGGTGAGTGATACGAAGTCTGCTGTTTCTTTCTGTTGAGCTCACCGAACCAGGGAAATCTTTGGCATATACTCGCGTAGATTTTACCAATCCCGCAGGGGACTTAGTTGCGTATGGATGTAAGACCTTGTCTTTAGCATGCTGGAGCATTTTTAGGCTAATAACACCTACTATTAGATCACACGAAATACGTGGGGAAATCTTCGTCCGACCCTGTGAGTAAATCTGAGAATCCTTCTTCGCGCAAAGACCTGACAGTTTCATGCAGAACAACGTGAAATTCTCGGAAGACGGCGAGCGAGTAATAGAAGGGAACGACGTTGACTGATCCATTATTCGTCGTCGCTTTGTGATGTACCAAATGCGCATCAAAATTCAAGAACAGTTGATCCACGCGGGCGATGGGTAAGAGTTACAAGTACAGCGACAAGAAAAACGTCGACGTAAGAAAACATTTCTAATTTGTTTCAGTCTGAAGACCCGATGATTGATGATGCAACAAGTGGAGCAACCGCAAGGCCACTTCTTCCTCATTCGCCCTGTTGAGCGAACTATCCATTTTAATCGATCTGCCAAAGTCTATCAGGCGGAAGCTCTTGCTCGAGCCTGGGCGCGAGATTGGCCATTCCGTTGGCTTGCCTTGTTGCCACATGATGTTCCGCGCTGCAAATGACTCGTGCAACCACCCCGCATGATGAAAGCGGAAGACAAGCGACGCGCACTCTTGCTTGTCATCCAAGCTCAACTCTTCTGGGTCTATTTCGCGGCCACAGTTCTCCAGAAGTAATATCGGACTCAGATAATCAGGAAGACTCGTGCCGTCAGTTGGATCATCAGGCGTGTAGTACCCGTAGAACTGTGGGCAGAGTGCCCCAATGGGGACAGGATCGTGCAGAGGGGGCATGACGTTATATCCGTTCCAGTGTTGGAAGAAGTGGTCAGGGAATGATTGATAGTTCTTCGCCTCTCGGTCGAGGTGGAGGTCGTCTTCGAGCGAGAGTTTGGCAACAACATGGAGCATCGTGGTGCGCGGAACGGGTCGCGTGCCGAAAGAACTGTGGCTGCATCGTTCATGGAAGGGGTCTCGCCACTTCACAGTAGTGTGGATACGAAGACCTGGCCCAGAGTAAGATGCTATGCGGATGACTCTGGGAGGTTCAATGGTGAAAATTTCTTCCTCTTCTTCGCTCTGTTCTTCCTCACTTCCTTCTGCGTCAGCTTTTTCTTCGTCCCCGTTGTCCTCTTTCCCTTTCCCCTTATCCTCCTTTGGGGCACACTCAAGCGCGCTCGGTTCCTTGCAGTCCTCATTGCCGTCTACCCTCATCTCAACGTCAAGAGCCTCAACCTTGGCTCCAGGTTCCGAACCCTGCCCGCCCACAGCGTCCATTTTGACATCAACTTCGGTACCCCCTGTTTCTGCTGCAGAGCTGGTAGAGCCTGTAGCAGGATCATCGTCCGAAGCTGACGTCGTTTCGGCATCATTAGCATCGACGGACTTTTCATCACCCAGGTTGGCCGAATCCACTTCGGCTTGGCTGATAAATGACCCAGTCACCTCTGGAAGCTGGTGCTCCTCGACGGTAATGTGAACAACTGTTCGCTTCGCACCAGAGCCCTGCGAGGGCTCTGTTCCGGAACGGACATCCGGGGCGATCTCTAGCGTTTCCCCAGCTTTCTCGAACGCCCCTTTTAGGAGCGCTTCCCATTTTCCCTCGTCCTTCAACTTCTGAACCTGTCGACGGGCGTCCTGCTCCACACAAGTTCTGCACAGATAAGCCTCCGCAAACAGGTCACGCGGAAGCTCCCACTCCACACCATGCACAACTGAATGATGACCGGAGCCCACTGAACGAGGTTGAAGGTAGAGATGAGCTTCTTCCACTTGCGTCCGCTTCGGGGGTCGTGGAGGGAGTACGACTTCAACCAGCGGCTCTTCCGTTGGTCCCTCTTTTTCAGCGGGGAAGATGCGCAACACGCTCTCTCCCTTCGCTGCTTCGTCTTCGGCTATCTTTTTCTGTGCCTTTGACGCAGCCTCCTTGGCTTCGGGTTCGAGGGAGAGGGAATAGGTTCGGATGATGTCCCCTCCATTGGCGACTTTGGAAATCCACGGAGTCAGGATATCGGAATCGCCCTTATCGATGGATAATTTGTTCCAAGGGTCGTGGACATGGAGCTTTTGAGGGAGAAGGTGCAAAGGAATTCGCTGTTGGAGTGTCGGAGTCTCGTGAGTGCAAGGGATGAAGGGGTATGGAGAGGGATAATCGGCGGGATTGAAGCTGTCATTTGGTGACGACGCGGCGGGTTCACCTTTCGGTTGTTCCGCGCCTTTGTCTGGCAATGTTTCTCCCGTTTGATCCGGTTGCATGGCCTCATTGATCTGCACACCGGCAGTCGCGTCTTTCTCTGCATCGTCATTAGCAACTGGTGCTGCCTCCTGTTCTTGCTCCCTCTCAGTATTACCACCCTGACCATCGACTGGGGAGATCAAATCGTCTCCATCTGTGGTTTCGCCCGTTTCACCGAAAGAGGAAACGCCCGTGCTTTTTTCATATTTCTCTCTTATCTTCTTTCGATAGGAATACTCATCGAATATGCCCAATGCGACGCGCGTGTCATAGCACCGTATCAGTTCCCCGAGGTCGACTACTGGTATCTCTTTTGGATCCTCCTCCTTATCGGCCCAATAGAGCTCATCCTCTGCTATGAGCTCGCCAGCCTGGCGCATCCATTTCGCAAGTCTGCTTCCGGTGGAGGTTGTGATATAGTTTGGAACATTTGGGAGACGTCGAACGTGGTAGAAGTCGTAGAGCGTCGCACCCCACAAATCAAGTCCATTGCCTGCCTGCTTGCCCCGCAATGAAGATGGCACGATGGCTTTCCCTTTGGGATCACGAGGCCAGGAGCGGAAGATGACGCGTTTCTTGCCATATCCGACGCAAGTTTCGTCGTTATCGAATTGTTCTTGGACAGACTTGGGCAGTTTGTGGGGGTCGATCTTACTGAAATCAGCGTGTTCGGCTCGTAAAGTTGAATCTAGGCTACACCCAGACGTCTACAGTGTGCGATAGCGTCAATAACAACAACGTACCGCTCTCCTTTTTTACCCTTGTCTTTGGATTTCTTGTGTGATGTCTCAGCAGATTCCGAATCTACAGCCCGCGCGACGCGTTGTTTTGCCTTCTTCGTTTTCAAGAACCCACGCTTCATGGTGGTATATGATAGAGTCGCTCTAGATGAGATGGCCTTACGGTGTCACGATTATACGGCACTCGCACGAGAAATTCTGGGAGATGTTGGACGAAGAATCAAAGTTAGAGGAGCCGCGATCGATGTCGCGATAACTCTTAAGTCGCACTACTTATGGGCGGCAAATGAGGGGTTAAATTATTTCCTAAATAGTCGCGCCTCACGGTTCTATGTTCACGGTCCACCTGGACCAGGTTGGTATCGAAACGCTGTTTGATTGTTCTATGTGTGATTTGCAGAAGCACATACAGCAGTTGCAGCACCTGGATCCAATGATGGTCCAGGGGGGTGCTCAGCAGGTAAAAGAAGTGAGACATGGATAAGCTAATGATGATCTGAATCACGTGATGATAAACTTTATGGGTGTCGTCGGTCGAGTGCATTGTGCAAAAGCTGATGCGCGCCCCATGGGTTGCAGTTAAACCAACTTAATACTTAAATACTACGAAAGGAATGACTGTCTGGACTGGTAAGTACTAGGCTAAATATGACCACTGCCTGACAACTACATCGCAATAACGTTCAGATCTCTGACCGATACGATAGTATTTCTCCACTTGATCTTGCCAATCATCTGGCACGCTCTCATCTTGCTCCTGCTCCTGCTCCTGCTCCTCTTTATAGTACTCTTCCAAGTTTTGATAGTACAGCTCCTCCAATGGACCAGCAAGTGGCAGTCGTTCTAGTACGACGCACCACACAATGTCCTTTCGAACATTAAATATGATCGGGGTCCGAAGTCTAGGGAGAGGCAAATCCACCAGTCTGTGGGACGCGGGGAGCAGTGCGATTACCAACTCATCATACTCATTCAACGACCCTGGTCCCAGGGCCAATACCTTGATACTGGCCATTTGTTTGTACAGGCGATGGAAGAGTCCAGCATTTGCAGGTGTGAAATGAATGATATGAAGTTTATCTAACTCCGGAAAAGGGATAGGAGAATCTATGATATCGAAATTGGGGAGCCTGGCCAGGCCTTCAAGGGTGCCTTCGAAATCAATGTCCGTCATAATATTGTACTTGTAGGCATTTTCATCCCAGGTCAATATTCGGAGGTGAGGCATATGAACCTCGTGGAAAAAAAATCCGCAGCCCAGAATTCCATCGTTCGCGATTTGATGACAAGGTAATGCAAGTAAGGCAACTCCA
This sequence comes from Suillus paluster, assembly GCF_016628075.1. NCBI lineage: Eukaryota > Fungi > Basidiomycota > Agaricomycetes > Boletales > Suillaceae > Suillus > Suillus paluster. The sequence continues at coordinate 52,901 of NW_024537658.1, forward strand.
TGGGAGACATAAGGTCCGTTACAAGCATATCCATAATATCTAGCTCAAGTGCGAGGGTCTGCAGATTGACGAGTGCACCAAGACGTTGTGACAAAAATTTAGCTGTAGTGCTCATATTTCTGTCACCGTTATCCATGCAGTAATGTATCCGCAAGTTGATAAGATGTGATGAAAACATGGAGGGTGAGCCAGGCCCAACTTATGCCGAAAAGGATAAGATCACGAAGGGGAGACGCTGAACCAGGAAAAAGTGATAGTATATGCTTGGCGGGGTGCGTATCCAATATACTGTGTACGAGTTGAAGATGCAGTTTCTCTAGCATACGGGCTGGATGGACGGAAGGGCGTGACATGAGGCCTTGAGGCGAACAGTGCTTGGTGCATGTGAGTTTTTTTTGCGCACTGGGGTGGTCCGAGGAGCGTCGTGGTCGTCCTGTCAACCAACAAGAGCGCTCGTGAAGCGATGACGTAAAAGTAAGTTTGAGAAGGAACTTCACGGAATTTGAAACCGGGGATCGCGTTAGTGTTTCAACTTCGATAAGAACCATAACCCGCTCCTTACGTGTATTCCTACTTGTAAGGCACGATAGCTGGGCGCCGAACTAGTCAGGTAGCGCATGTATATTGTTCGATATCATTTATCGATCATGTCGCACGGCGGATAGAGTGTAATTTTGACATCAAACGGAGTAGGTCGACCTTCGCCTGTCATTTACCGACCTGGCAGTCTTGTGGCAGTAAAAGCACTACCTCCTGACCAAGACTGACAGTCTCCCCTATGGATGCCGATAAGCTATCAGCAGAAGAATATGATGACGTCCCTGGGTTGTTCTTTTTTGGGATGCTCTGATAGGAGAGTCGCATAAACTTGTATGATACTGCGGCTCTGGCACTCACCAATATCACTATCTCCATTGCTGACGAGTTTGTATTCGCCAGTGATAGCAAAAACAACTCGCTGACGTGACCCCTTCAATTTAAAGTGTGGTTGCGTCACCAACGAACCTAAATAATATTCTTGCCATCGTCCTTCCAGAAAGCTACAACGAGCAATGCGTGAGCAGCTTTTGTCCATCTGACAGGACTGTCAATGATCTAATGCAACACTTAGGGTGTTCACTGTGGCTTGTTCCCTCAGAACGGGAACATGACGCACTGAGCTGTCTCATGAATTTCCGACCGAGACATCACAGGTCAAAAACTCACTCGTCCAGATCATACCCCCGCTTCGACCCTCATGTCACCCTCGCCACTTTCGAGAGTTCGTATAAACCCAAAATATCTCTATTCCTGTCTCCGACCACCATCTCGGTTCCCGTGTATTTTGAGTCTATGAAGGTCGGAAACAACTACCTCAGCTCACTGTCCATCGTCGTTGCCAAATCCCGCGAGCTCATGCAATTACGCGATCTCGTTGTCGAGCACCTCGAGAACAACAATATGAAAGACACGAGTCGTTCGTTTCCACACATGTCCTTGTTCTACCTGGACGAAAAGTCCAAAGGAGACCGCCAAGAACTTGGCAAGCAACTAGAACGATCGGAAAGAGTCCGCGAACGAACCGGTAGGAGAGTCATAGAAGCTGCGCTGGACTGTACCCTGGATGGTGCTGAGCCTGAATTTGATGCCATGTATGGATTTGAGGGATCGTCGATATGGCTCGTCGACTGCACTGGTGGAGTAGAGGATTGGAAAGTCCTAGAGAAACAGAAGCTCAAATCAAGAAGGCACGATCTACGCGATGTCTACCTGTCGAGAGGCGAACCTTTCTATTCCTTTTCCTGGCCAACAAATCCTGTTCCTGTCGTAACAATGCCACCCTCTCCAAGAATGGGGGGACGCCAACCTTTCTTGTACGGGTCAAATCCCCTACCAATGACACCATATTATCCCCCGGACCCAAGGTAGCGTGCACTTTCCTGGCTGTACTTTGTGCTTAAGATTGTTCCAATCACAGGATGAATAGATGGAATTACGGACAAGGTGTAGACCCGAGAGTCCGAGGCAATATGTTGAGGCGGGGGGTCCCGAATGCATATTGGGGTCGGTACTGAGAGAATTCATGCACGATGTGCCGTTGATGTTTATACAGGGTGTTGGCTGTAACGCTTCTTGAGTTAGTATTCAGATACGACTTGCATGTAGACCATAGAATGTACAGATTTACCTTGACGGTTTTAAATCGGCATGACAGTGTGTAGCCGTACACGTCCGTAATCACATTCTTATGATTTCGAGGAATGACAGGATGTGTTGCTGCACTTCCTTAAAGCCGTGAGAATGATGTAGACGTTAAGTGTATATTGGGCCTTGGTGGCCCGTGGTTCCTACAATTCGAACATCTTGGTGGGATAACCAGTCGTCTAGCATCAGATATAACCCAGTGAGGCTGAAGGAGAAGACCACGCTCACTTGTCTTGTCTTCGATCAAACTAGTTTAACTTGGGAGAGGATTGATCAGAGCTCGATTCTCGAATGAATATTGATGTTTAGTGTAGGAGGACTAGATATTATGAGCAGTTGCCTTCAGTCGTCGGTGTGAAGTAGACGATCGTACACTGGTTGCTAGCGCAGTCTTTCAAAGACCTGGTCTGAGGTGGTGAATTAGCTTAGCGTATCTTGGCTTGGCACAGATAGAAACTGTACTTAGACACGAATCCGATTACCGACGCCGCGCTGCCGAGCCGCACACCGGCTACTCATTACATGCCACGCTTTATACGTGGCGAGAGTGCAGTGTCGGCGGCAGCAACGTTGTTGCTCAGCTTTCTGCTCAGCATGGATGTCGATGAATCTTCTGATGTTATGACCAGAGAATTGCCGGCAGAGCGCCGTAAACGACATGCGCGGGATCGTACGACTTCCTTGAATTCACTTCCTCATTTCAAAAGTGGTCCGTCCAAGCACAGACAATCCACCCTCCGAAGTCGTGCATCCAACGCCAGCATGAAAAGTATCGGGTACATATCATTCTTACAAGCTTGACTAGTGCTTATGTCTATCACCCAGCTCGGAACTCGACTACTCAGAAATTGTTGCCCCCATTCCCCGCCGACATCTCCTGCAAACATCACAAAGTCTCCATTGGCTTCGAGTCGACTCTTCATCAGGAGATGAATGGCTTAACAGAGGTGTATCTCCCGTATCCGCGTCTTCAGTGGGCTCTGTCTTCCCAAATAGCAGGACGAGCAACCAACTTAGCTTCACCGCCCTCATGGAACACGAAAGGGCCGCTGCTGGCGCGTCATCGATGTCAGATGCAAGAGTACATGAGGATGATCAGGGAAATGTTGGGGCTGGAAGGCGGTGGTTGAAGTGGATGCATCGGAATAATATCAAGCGCTGGGTCGTTCCCTCAGCTATCGCCGCATCTGCCTTGGTGAAATGGTGCATCGGACTCGGAACGTATTCTGGTCCGTAAAATCACTGCGTCCATGCTTTGATATTAATGCACCCCGCAGGTCACGGTACGCCTCCTATGTTCGGTGATTACGAGGCTCAGCGACATTGGATGGAGCTTACCGTACACCTCCCCGTTAGGGAATGGTACACGTACGACTTACAGTATTGGGGTCTTGACTATCCTCCTCTGACCGCTTATATCTCATGGCTATGTGGAAAAATGTAAGTCTGCCAAGTAGACTTCGTTATGTTATCTTCAATGCTTTGTTCCTCAGTGGGTCGTTATTCGAATCTTCATGGTTCACGCTACAGACCTCGCGGGGCATAGAGACCGCAGGAAGCAAGCTCTTCATGCGAGCCACTGTGCTCGTACTCGATCTCTTGGTTTATGTCCCGGCGTTGTACACATTTGTACGGGCATGGCAGGGCACGCGATCATCTAGGAAACGAGTACGTTAGTCCAATCCCTTGTCATAGCAACTCCATATATTTACTATTGTACTATGGATAGCATGCTGCGCTGCTCACATTACTGTTCCATCCAGCCCTTCTGTTGATCGACTTTGGTCATTTCCAATACAACTCCGTCATGCTAGGTAGCTCACTCCTGATTGCTAGCGTTTCCGATTCTGACCAGTATCTTCACTCAGGTTTAACTCTACTTGCGGTCAACGCCTTTGCAGCCGGACATGATCTCCTTGGAGCTATTTTCTTCGTCCTGAGTTTAGGTTTCAAACAGATGACTCTTTACTACGCACCTGCGATCGGCTCCTACTTGATCGGAAAATGCATTTATCTAGGCCCAGTTCATGGGTAAGTTTGTAGCAGCTGCAAGCCTTCCGATAAACTAAATAATTACTCCCAGCACTCGCTTGTTTCTCCGCCTAGCGCTAACGACAATATTAGCATTCATCATCATGTTCGCGCCCTTCCTCCCTCCCTTCTCTCCTCTCTCCGCTATGACTGCACCTATCACTCGCATCTTTCCGTTCGGACGTGGCCTCTTCGAAGACAAAGTGGCCAACTTCTGGTGCTTTACTAACGTGTTGGTGCTGAAGTGGAAGCGAATTTTTGCTGGTCGAGAAGGCGTTCTGATAAAAGCCTCTGCTGGACTTACCGCTCTCGGGTTCCTGCCTGCTGCAGCCGCGCTCATTTTCGGTGGCTACAAGACCCGCTTGCAGAGGAACAATGAAAACGGCCCAGCGAACGGGCCGACTTCGATAGTACAGGCAGTGCCGCCATCACCTACACCAATTTTGCCACTCTTACCCTATGCACTTCTAACCTGTTCACTCTCGTTCTTCCTATTCTCGTTCCAGGTGCATGAGAAGACTATTCTGGTTCCTCTGCTACCTCTCACACTCCTTCTGTCGGGTGCTGCACCTACCGACAATGTATTCTTATGGGGCGCTTTGGGCAACAACATCGGTGTTTTCAGGTAGGGAGTGTGCACTTCAATATGCATTTAAGCCGCTAACGTGGATTCTGTTCACTTGTAGCATGTGGCCTTTGCTCAAAAAAGATGGACTGGGTGTTCAATACTTTGCGATGCTTCTTCTCTGGAACCGGTTGATCGGGCACAATCCGTTCAAACTACACCATAGATCTTTCGTGGAACTCGTATCTTCCGTACGTAGCAGCTTAGCGCTTCTTATGCACGGTTCACTCGCATCTCACAAAACCTCATCTTAGGTCGTACACACAGCCATAATTATTCTCCACCTGCTCGAGCTAGCAGTGACACCACCCGCGCGCTACCCTGATCTCTTTGCAGTATTCAATGTCCTAGTGAGCACCCCCGTTTTCGGACTCATCTGGCTTTGGAGCATCAAGCGTTCTGCGGAAGTGAGCTGGGCTATAAGCGGACTACCTGGAAAACGCGAAAAGAAAGAAGGGCCGTCTTCTACGTCTGCGATCAGTGCTTTCTCTTCGAGTGCTGCGTTTAGGCGTGGTGAGGTGGGTGCGCGTGCGATGAGTCTTGGGTATGCGAGTGGGCATGGGCGCGGACAAGTCGATGCTAGGAGACGGGCGTTGGAGGTGTTGAGCGCGGGGAGTGGTGATCGGGAACATCGAGATTAAGGATTAAGGGATGAGTTTGGTTTGTTGTTGTTATTTAAGGGAATTTAATACGATTGCGTTCCAGATGAAAGGTTTTCCTTTCGAGCCTCTCCCTGTCAATGGTAATTCAGAAGGAAACAGCTGTGTCGTCCGCGCAATGCTTGTCGCGTTGTTCGGTTGACAGTTACCGCTCACGCTATATGCTCGGACCAACATTCTGTTTGTCGTGGAATGAGTATTTAACAGGAGCTGCCATTGAAATTCCATGCTCATTGGATCGCTGATGACTAGATTTTATTGGAGAACTGCTTTTCAGCGCAAGATTTTCGGCGATCCCAATGAGTAATTCTTCTAGCCCCAGGAAATCAACAACAATGTCCAGGCTGTTCACCAGTATGTGCACCTCACTTGGTGTTGGATTCATCTTTATCAGACTCCAAGAACACTCGATATTGTACTGATATTGAGGTCGGCTCTCCACTCCAACATGCAAGGTTATGCTCGCTAAGAAAATACACGTTTCTCTTTGCCGTGCACTCGGGATTCACTCATAGTTCTGAGGCGTGCTTCTTCGACCCACCTATAAAGCAGATATTCACGTCGTCCATCCAGTTCGGTACTGGCTCGATGGACGGGTCCGTCTCCCACTCGCAGATGTCACGAACAATCCTGCCAGTTGTCTCACCTTTACCTTCAGTAAGTGTTTACATTCCAATCATGATTAACGCATGGAGTAGGTTCCATTAGACGGGATTCTCGGCATGGCCTACAATATTGCATCTCCGTTTCTGTGAATTCGCGTCTACGATTTGCATAGTCTGGATTGTTTATCCGCCGAGGCTCAAGTTCTACCAAATCGTGCCTGCATTCTCGCCGTAAGGTTCTTCTAGGTTCTGCCTATATAATCTCGCCATGAAATTCTATCAGGCGCAACCATTCTACCAGCCCATTAGCGGAACGTCCGAGTCCTACCCACAACACGATTTTCAGGATATAAAAGCAGGCCGTCTTCAACGTCCCTCCCCACCTCAGAAAGATTCTCTCATATAACCTCACACAAATAATGCGTTTCTCCTTCCTTGTTGTCATTGCTACTTTGACAGCATCTATGTCTGTCAGTGCCGACGAGGAAAAGCAATGCAAGCAGCCAGGCTCAGTTTGCCTCTACGACAAGGACTGCTGCAGTAAGCATTGTAATTTCGTAGTCACGGGTGTGAGTAGTAGCTTGTTTTGCATCCTGGATTCATTACTCACCCCATGTAATTTCAATAGCTTCCTATTGTGTACTGTAATTATTAGTTAGTTCCGTGGATTAGCAGCCTCAGTGGCACATCGGGACAGTGAGTCGTGTGTTTGATTTCGCATTGAGGCTGATGGCATAATTCGTAGTTCATTGCTGATGTGGTCAATATGGTCGCTCCTGCCAGGAGTCTCGACTGCTGCTTGGGAAACAGAAGCCCTTGGATAGAAGAATCATTCAATATGATATTGACTAAGAAACATGATGTATGAGTAACTTTGGTCTTGATTGAACATTGAAAATAGTCCGGTTCCGAACCCCGGTTCGAACCTGAACCTTTCCGAACCGGACTCACAGTCCGGTTCCAGGTTCGGCCAAGACTCAGAACCAAACCTATAACCAGGTTGGGCGCGCGGATGCGATTTCCGCGTGAAGGTTCAGTAGATAGAATATGACATGCTCTAGTCATGGACGAGGAGCTAATACGACTACGCGCATGATTAAGTACAAGACTTGCCGTCTTCCCTATATGAAGCAAACATCACAGGGTCGCTGTTGATAAAACGATCGAGGTCGCAAGAAAATTCTGGATTCAAGTGGGTCTCTTCATGGAAGATCAGGATCTGCTAAGTGTAGAGTGTTAAGCAGACATCACCTACTAAATATTGGCAAGCACTAAGGATTCTGTTAGATGAGGTGACTGCTATAGATACATCTTACGAAGCAACAAGCTTAACGGCTGTACATCTTTGATATGAGAGCCAAAACACCGCCATAGGTCGGTGATCATTGTTTGTCAAAAATGTACACCTGGCTTACTGTGAGGTAGTAGCTATCGCTCGCTCGGTAGGCGGCATATTATTGTCTAGAAACGCATCATCAGCACCGCGTCATAGCATCTTCCGGTAGCATACATGATGCCTGCCATCCAACTGGGTATAGCTAGTTTTGAGTTAGGGAGAACAGAGTTTCGAACAATGATGGGATCTGTTCGGCGTATGATGTCAGTAAGTGGACGGAGAACATTCATAGTGATGCCTACAGGCCCAATCGACATGCTAGCTTAAAGCTTGAACACATTCTGAGAAATCCCTGCAAAAACACCACTGGGCGAGCTAGCGACTATGGTGTTAAACTGGCTGTAGTGATGAACTAAGCATCTTGTTCAAGAAAATCAGCTGGACCCCATGTACCAGTAGGACACGAACGAACTGATTCTGGTGCCGAAAGTAAGCAACACCTCTCATCTGGTTGCAGCGTCGCTCGGCGAATATCTTCAGGTGCGCCAGTGTGGAACTGCACTACCCGGAGCCATTTTCCTTGTATGTGGGAGAAGCGCTAGACTCGTAGTACCTCAGATGAAGTCGGAAACATGCGATGGATGTGTTTGGGACCCAGACGTTTGCTCGACCTACATGGGCCAAGTGAATCCTGAGTGTACAGCGAAGCGGAACATGGCTTTTTTATTATTACCGAGGGTACTCGGAACGACTGAGGTGGGGTGCCCAGGCAGCCCAGGTCTATCTCAGTATAATTTTGAGCATTCACGGAGTCTGGGAACTGTGAATCCAACAACAAGGGAGGAGAGTAGTACATACTGATGAGGTGGACCGCATTGTGAGTACAAATGATGTAATCTCCTGCAGCCAGAGTAATAGCAGGTATGTATCGTCCGCGATTGGTGAACGAATGTTGCGTCCTAGGTATTCAAAGGTCCCATTGCTCAAGCAGCAGCTAATACCAACCATATTGATCAGGATCAACTCAGCAAGGTGTCGTTGACACTTGACAGTACCTGTAGTTCCGTCATTTGTGACTGCCGTCGTTTGTGCCGTTGTTTTGGTGACAGTGTAGCTGAACCCATGCACCTCCATCAGTCATCAGTAAACCACAAACTCTTGCACAGAGTTTTGATTTAGCTACAGATTCCCACAGTGTGCCAGATACCACAGAGCTGCCAGATCCCAGAGCCACAGAGTCACAAATTCCCACAGTGTGCTACAGACCCACAGAACTCACAGAGATCCGAGAGCCACAGAGCCACAATTCCCACAGTGTGTTACAGACCCACAGAGCTCACAGGATTGAGCACAAAAATTTCACTAAGTCTTTCTATTACCTATCTATTTGAGTTGAATGGCTATGGGGGTGTAGAGTTCCTCGAGGAATTTCGAGGAATTTTACTACATATGGTTAGTTAGATACTATAAAAGGAAGTAGAGGGAACAGACTCATGGGAAAAGAGGGAATACCTGTGGGAACATGGGGAACAATATGTCATAATACATACAATATCAGTTATGTAATGCCCCAAGTAGTCCTAATTGTGACATAAGTCCATGTGAACAGAGGAACAGGAATCACTCAAGTGGGAAGAGGAACAGTGGAATATACCTGTGGGAAAAAGGGAACAACATGTCATAATGGGAAGAGGAACAGAGGAACAGAGGAACAGAGGAACAGAGGAACAGAGGATCACACCCATGGGAAAAAAGAGAACAGCATGTCATAATGGGAAGAGGAACAGAGGAATAGAGGAACAGAGGAACAGAGGAACAGAGGAACAGAGGATCACACCCATGGGAAACAAGGGAACACTTTGTAGTCATATGTGTTCCCAGTGAACATTATGAAAACTTTGCTTAAATCTCATCAGATATGGCCAAAATACTGACTTTTGAGCCCCCTCAACATATCTCATTATTCACGACCTCCAGATGCTCTGGGATCATCACCAATCAATTCCTACACTTTAAAAACCCCAGGGCCATCATTTACAGCATTGGTTTTGAGTCAGAATTGACTGCAGCATGATTCCTTGGGTAGGAGGGGGGAGGAGGACCTTGTATATCTTGGGAACCTGATTTTTCCTGGCAAAATGAAGAACACCACCGTGTTCAGAGGCCTCAAGAGCCCCCCGGAAAAATACATTTGAAGGACAGACAAGTCAGGGGAAGGCTGGAAAAATCGACATATCCATATACGGACAGGCAACCCACAAAATCGATTTTTTTTCGCCTTGTTCCTTCCACTTTTTATTACAACACTTCTATCCCATCTTAAAGTCCGCGAGATTCTGCAGGGTTCACAAGAAAGCCCGGTCCGAAATAGTTCAGTAAATGTTTGGTTATAGGCACAATCAAATTTTCACTTTTTCACACAGTTTTGGGACCTTCTTTGCCTTGTATCTTTCCACCACGATGTCCGGGGACCTCGACACATCCTGGGCTGCATAAGTCACTGCCCATGATGAACTCGCACTTTCAACCTCGTCTCTCGCATCTCTCATTCCCAAGTTATGGCCTGGAACAATCCTCCTCGGTCTTCTGCAGCAAGGAGGAGGGACACATTGCTCCATATCTTTTCCTGATGACATCCTACCAGCCTGATATTCTACCATCCTAATCTATGGACCAACAGCTCGGACTCGCACCAAAAATATCGCTGCTCGCTGCTCTGGATCAAAAGTTATGGTCCTGTCTTTGAGGTACAAGGGGTGGAGGGCAGGAGGGGGAAGGTGAGCTCATATCTTTTCCTGATGACATTCTACCGATGCCATATTCTATTATCCCGATCTATGGACCAATAGCTTGGACTTGCACCAAAAATTTCACTGCTCGCTGCTCTGGATCAAAAGTTATGGCCCTCTGTTGGTCTCCAAGCAGGCAGAGGAGGTAATCCGCCCATATCTTTTTTTGCATCGCACCGCCTGGAGTCCAGCCTTTGTCACCTCACTCTACCCCCTCACAGCTCGCTCCTGCGCCACTTATTTCGTCTCCCGGCTCAAAACTGCTCAACCTATGCCCCAAACTTCACTCTGGGCAGCTTAGAGAGGGAGGAGGAGGTAATCCGCCCATATCTTTTTTTCCATCGCAATGCCTGACCTCCAGCTTTTGCCATCGTACTCTGCACACACATAGCTCACTCCTGCTCCACTCATTTCGTCTTCCTGGCCAAAACTGGTTGATCTATGCCCCAAAACCTCACTCTAGGTAGCTTAGAGAGGGACTCGAGGAGAAGGTCCATCCATATTTTTTTTTCAACGGAGCGGCTGGCTAACAGCTTTTGTCACCTCACTCTACACACTGACAGCTCGCTTTCGCAGTACTTATTTTGTCTCCTGGGCCCAAAACTGGTCAACTTATCCCCAAAAACCACATCCTGGGTGCCTTAGAGCATGAGGAGGAGAAGCTGACCCCTGACCGTTGTTATATTACTCCATGATCATCTTGGTCCATCCAACGCTACCTAAACCTACAACCCAGTTCTTGGTAATTGAACTTTTGATCCTAACTCGTGTATTCAGTTGTTGCATGGTTAGGCTGCTATCGTTCTGTGCATCTGGATTACATTCGGCCTCAGTCTTTTAGCATTAGGTTGGTTAGATGTTTAGGACTCGGCTTTCACATCCATCTTTTTCGTCAAGAATCCTTTGCTCGTGTTTTCTTGATAACCTGGTTGACCTCGGTTCTTCTCCTTATCTTTGTCTCAGTTATCCTCATCAACCTCCTAATCATCGTCTTGATCATTGTTCCATCTTTGTCTCTGCCTCCCCTCTACACTCCGGTACACTCACGCTCGCTTAAGGCACTCGTGCGGCTTAGACTCTTAGAGTCTCGATACATAATCTCATTCAACTCCCCCGCTATATCTGTAATTGACTCTACTATGCGAGTCTTGTTGCTGGCTGACATGAGTCTCATCTGCGACTCTTAGCTAAGGGTTTACCCCGAATCTGTTCCATTGTACTACTCTCATTCACCCTTGTACTCCTCTCTTCACCCGTGTTCTCCATCTCAAATCTTACCGCCATTTCATTCCCCTCTTCCAATTCCCCAAATCACCTGCGTTTTCTCTTCCCTTTCCATCTTCACACGCAGCCGTATATATTTTTGGAAGATAGCTCATTGTCATATAGCAGTTTTTCGTCAGTCGTTGTTTGTATACTTACGACATACCTACATAACATCGTGAAGGGCTTCGTGGATCAAGCCCCCCAATGGGGATGGTTCTATCTATGTCTCGCTCGGTACTCAGTTTTAGTTTGATTATGATTGAAGTTGGGGTACATAAGCGTGGCGGCGGTGGTTCTTGTGCCTCTACTAGTCCACTTGCTTGTGAAGTGGGCGGTCTTATCATCACATCTCAGGTCCTGAAGGTCAGACGTCCAAGGTCAGTCACGTTGTGCATGACCTGATTCTTCACCTATCAAGCATTCCGAAGCCACACCGTTCTCCGTTCATCATACCCATACATTCCCGCAGTCCTCAGCGATTGTCAATTTTGCTTGGTATCCTGGGGCATCATCCAGCAACGCTCCAGCATTCTGTTTTGTTGCTTCTGTGCGTGACTGTCCGGTGAAACTTCTTGATGCCTCGGATGCAAGGGTAGTGCACCTGCTATTTTTGTGCGTTTTCGTTGGACTGCTGATCAACTCACTAGCTGAGAGCCTCTCACCCAATTGTTGATCATGGTGAGAGGTTCATCGCTCCTCATAATCTCGTGTTCAACTTGACAGCAGATAAGTAAGTCTTTCATGGAACTTATGTTTGATAATGATCATCATGGGAATTCTAGGCTATACTGTGGTTTTGAAGATGCCATCGAGATCTTTGACATTCAACATCCTGGGGAAGGCGATCGGCTTCCGACCATACCTTCTGAGAAAAGTAAGGATGGACTTAAAGACACAATGTCTGATTTGGTACTTTGGATGAATGCTCACTGAAATTCAGGCATCATATCCAGTATTGCATTCTCCTCCTCTTATGACTACTACGCAATCGGCAGCCTAACACCTCCCTGACAAGCAATGTATAAAATTGTGTTGTATTCCGAGCCAAATAAAGTAGCCATCATGCCTATAGGAGGCACAAATGCTCAGTCCGGAGTTACGCGGGCATATTTATATCTGAAGCATTAGTAGTTCATGCTGAGCTCATTCCCTACAGCTGAATTTTCATCCGACAAAACCGCATATCCTGTATGCTGCATTTCGGCGACATGATGAAATATGTGCCTGGGACCTTCGCAGTGATACATCCATACCTGTACAAGTCCTCAGGACGTCCCCTGATTCTTGGACCAATCAGAAAATCGAATTCGACATAGACTGCACTGGGAGATGGTTGAGCGTTGGTGATCAGGTACAGTACTTTCCCAGATGTCGGACATTCAGGCTCCCTGGCTAACAATTTGGTGATAGAACGGACATATTTCGATGTTTGACCTTGGAGATTCTGATGAATTGGATTCTGAACAATTGTCAGAGATGTCACCCCAGAATATGACCCCAAAGTTGACTTTCAGCACACACAGAGGCCAGTATACCAACCGCTCATGCGTATTTCTTCCGTGACTAATTTGGTGACCAAAGATGTGGTGGGCTGCATGGCTTTTCAGCCCCTGCATTCTAACCTTCTATCGGCATCTGGCTCACGCCATTTTGATGGAGGCATGAAGGAGATTGATTCTGATAGTTCTGACAAGGAGCATTCAACAGACCAAGAGTCAGATTCTGAGAGCCAGAACATGATCACTAAGTCGAGGTGCCGACGGCTTCCATATGTCAAGGACTCGTCTCTGAAGCTGTGGTCTTTCAACCCAACGCAGGTTGTACATCACACACATGATTGATACTTGCTTTACAGATATGTTACATAGATGCTGCCACTGCCTAGCTCGCCCATCTCACCCATCACGCAGGTGGTTGGCCAACCATATAATACAGAGGAGGACATCAATTGAACCACATGTTCAATTACAATGCCCTTGAATCTACGGGACTGACAAGTGTCATCTTAACCCACCCTCTCTGAGTATTTTATCTTTCTCGACCTCAATCCTCACAGTGACCTTGTCGAAAACGGATATCGTCACATCAGGTCGCCCAATATCAGATGAAGGGACACTGATGGTGTAGCTCTCCGCATCAAACTGCACGTCCCACTTGAACATCACCAGACCCTCAAGTCCAATCATAGTCTGATGGAGAAATGTGTTACACGTGTACATGTGATGATTAAGTGAGTGGATGTAGTATATGGCGCGCTTCAAATCTTTACCTTTAATTTTTTTTCTCAGATTACCTCAAGCACAGCACTTTAGCAGTCCCTTGTGAACACTTCCCTGACAAGGGTGGTGCGCCCTGGAGTCATCCAGGGATCTTCATCTTACCTCCTTTCTCCTGTCAAGGAGAGAGTGTGAATGAACCGACTGAATCTGATATTTTTGCCCAGATCCTGGCATACCCTCATCAATGTCATTCGTTATTGGCATTGCAGCAAGGTCACGTTCTTCAGGCATGGAGGTCGCAATCAGTCCCCCCAGCAACAAAATCCTCAGTAAATTGCATCCAGGTTGTGAGAGCACCCTGCATGGATCTCACTGGAGCTGTCTCCGTTTTTTTGCAGTCACAGTATAGCCTTCCTGTGATGCAGCTCGCTGTGATTTCAGGACTTTGACCTTTGACCTTTGCAGAATGATTTTGGGGAAGTGAGGCATTATCTGGCGTGTTATTCTCTTTATTGAGTTGTAGAGTTGCACGGGACGTCGAAGCTGCTCCTTGTTGACTTTAGAGCGCTGTTTTTTTGAAGGTCCAGGCTGTGCTTAGCGCACCATTTGGTGTTAAGAGGTTGTTATGAGATTTAAAATATCATGTCTATGAGAAAACGAGGGTTGCCAGTGCATACAAGAAGTAGGCGCATGTCGTGGCATAAGCGCACAATTACAAATTCTAACCTGAAACTATCGTGCAGAAGATCTATCCATCAACTTTCGCCTGCAAATACTTGATGTGAAAGTCTCTTCTCTGGTACACAGTGTCTAGTTTCACTATTCCTATGTGTATTGTAGTGCGGCTGGCTTATATAAGCATTATTGTTTGTTGGTAGGCATTGCCCACCACTTCTACTCTGTTTTTTATATGCACCTAGAATGGCCCCAAGACATAATATTCATATTCCTGCTGCCATTAAACTGGGAACATTGTGTTTTGCTCCTGGCCAGTGCGATATCGGGAGTCTGACTGCTGGGACCCAGCCGTCCTCTTCTATTGATGCTACCTTGGATCATGGCATGGCTGGAGATGCTATCTTCCTTCCGATTGCTCAAATCGCTGCGACATCTTCTCCTAATGACCCACTTGGCACTTGGTGTCATTTGTGTTGTGACGCTTGCGACTCAACATCCTCTCATCTGTGCGTCAACTGTGCTGCAGTCATATGTCATCAAACAAGGCCAGGTGGTTCAGGTTGCATCGGCCACAACTCGGTTCCAAAGGGCTGGGCATTCCTCTGTCCACTTTGTGTGAGAAGCATTGATGGAGAGGAGAGGAGTTTGCCATACACATTCATCGGGCTGTGGATGTGTACAAGGGCGAAGATGGTGTGGCCTGTGTGCGTTGTGCACATCATGCTGGACTCGATGAAAATTGAAGACCACTACCTGAAGCACCTTGTCAACAATGACTTGGTGAATCATTACAACAAATGTCCATGCAATGTAGGCCATTATAATTTACATACACTCTGGATGCTAATGCACATACCATAGTTGTCCACCACGACCCTTTGCATGAAGGCAAGAGAGAATAAGACTGAAGTGCGGAAGATGAACCCCGCCACGGAATTTGTCATGCGGAGTGTGCTGATTGGCAAACCCAGCAACATGTTCATCATCATGGACAGCCGCTCGGACGAATATGCTAGTGTATTGCAGTACACCTCCGGGGCCATCACAGTAGCTGAGACGGTAAAGTCCTATCTGGGTCAGCCATTCCTAATGGCCATGAAGAGCGTTGTATTGTTTGCGAGGCAGGACAACACAATTGAGACCACGATCAATGGTGGGACGCCTTGGTGCAATACGACAGCCAAGGCAAGGGGTGGTCGGCGGGGACTGTTCCTCCTCACATCCGGTCCTGCAATGTGGGTTAAACGCTACTTTGAGGAAGTGCTGACTCTGGTCAAGGAGTGAGTGTGTTTTATTTACTTACTCCCACACAGTTCACCGACATCTCTCATAGGGATATATTTGATTTCATCATCGGATTTCGAGGAGGGTCGGAACTCCCTGGGTTTGTCGGCCCTGCAGTGCTAGGATTCATTCGCGCAGCTGCACTTTTTGGTTTCACTGATGTGTGGGAGTCAGTTTGCAACTTGCTCGTAACTAATCTGGATGTCCTGGAGCACACCACCGTCATCGTGGTCTATGCCTCCTATGTGGACGGGAAGCACAAAGTAGAAAGTCGGGAGGTCGCTAAGCATCACCCGCCGTATCGTGCATTTGGTTACGACTTCAGCGCATGTGTGAATGAAGGTTGCCATCCCTCGGTGACCAACAATAGGGTGTCTGCGATGGACAACAAGGTTCAGATCACATGTGCCAAGTGTCAGTGGAAATCAGCATGGGTTGCTACTGACAAGGAAAATGAGTATTTCTTCTGCGTCAACCCAATCACTGCCCCCTTGCTCTTCTGGCACCATTTCCCTCCATCTCCTGCACTAAACACTCTGTTTGTGGATGCAAAGCCAGATACGGTTTCAAAAGGTGAGAAGGAGCAAAGAAATGCTGGTGCTACTGATAGCACATCATCTTGGGGTCCTGAAAAATGCCGCAGGCTTTCTGCCAGTATGGAAGGGTGATATATTAGGGAAGGGTCACCCATGACGTGCTAATTATTTGAACACATTCACCCCTGCACATCATGATTATGGACAACCTCTCAAATGACACATTGTAGCTGTGCTGTACCTTTCATTTCTCTTGGCCTTACTTCTGCATATCATCTTAATGTTTCATACTGGCACGGAGAATCTGTCGTGATTTCTTTGTGTCTTTGTGTCTTTGCCTTTATGGCATATGTTCTGTAGTCTGTGATCGATGCAGAATACAAGCAATGGCATTTTGAAGCCGGCATCTCAAAACCAAGCACTCCCACTAAGGTAGAAGTTATGCTAAAGCAACGAACCTCACGTGATATGTGTTACAGAAGGGTGACAAAATGCAAATCAATGATTAAGTAGCTGTAGAGCTCAGTCTTGTAGGATTTGCAAAGATGGCATTGACGAGAATCAATCCACACACGAGCTTATCTTTTCAGAACTACGAAAAACAAACTAGCGAGTGATATAATTAATGTCCAATGAAAGCATGCTCCTGGCAGAGTGTGAACTGAAAGTCCGACAGAGTGTGCCGCAAAGCCATAATGGTGTCAACCGTTGTGATAGCCTTGCTGCATGGAGAGCATCCAAACATGCAAAGATTCAGATAAGTTCTGATTTTGAGTCGGTCACCGAATCTATTCGAGTCATTCTTTCTCAACTTTGTGCACAGTATTTACAACATTGATAGCACAAGCTACTTATACTACATAGTTTTCGGTATTCGCATAAGTACATACAGTTCTCGCATAGTACATACACTAGTTCCCAGCACATACATTACTTACATTGCATAGTATACAACTACAGTCCCTACTCCGCTCATTGGTAGACTTGGGTGGAGTGTATGGTGGATGTTTGGTTACACTTCGACTTTGCCACTAAGCCGGACAAATGTTCAATGTCTGATAAGTGTTTGGTTTGAGTATTGTCATTTATTTCATTTATTTGATTTTATTTGATGTATACTTTGCATATATTCTGTGTCTGTGTTCGTCTTCCCTCCCCTTAACTCACTGGCATCATATATCGCACCTCTCTGTAGCCAGTATGTGCAATGTCTAGTAGTCATACCCGTCCAAACCCGTTCGAGGACTCCCGATGCTGAACAATGGACACCATTGCCTTTGGTCGTGTTACCATCGCAGCGCTGTTAGTACTAGTAAACTATCTGCTCACAAAGCTCAGTGAGTCCTCATATCTCACGTAACAGTCTCTTTGGTGTAACTAACGTTCAAGCTTTCATCTACTTTCAGATGCATAGGGACACAGGGAGAACATTCTATAAGCTGGTTGTATGTCTATGCTGTCTTCTTGTCAGTTCAATTCTTGATGCCATGTCAGGTCATTTGCCTTTGGTATATATCCCTTTGAGTTTCTATCATTGAGCGCGTTGAGATTATACCGTGCCCTAAAGGTCCGTACCAGGAAGTGTGCCCCATAATTCTTTCCAGATTATTAACAAAGATAAAATATCATGAAAAGGCCATTAGAAGGATTGTCATGGGCTCCAGCAACAAGTTGCGACATGCTGAACACATCAACATGAGCACTTATGGTACATTGTGTTTATGGAAAAATGTGCTTGTGGCTGAGGTTTCATTCTTTCAAGGGGCTATTGCACTCTGAAAGACTTGCATACTGACCTCTTCGTCCTACCACTTTGCTTCACACATGATTTTTGATCATATCACCTCTGTGCACGACCATACAAGAACAGAAATTTTATTACTGGTCATTTTCATACCAAACTACTCCCTACATACCCTGTATTTTCCCCAATAATGATCCAAATAAAATTCCATTCTTGTAGCAACATTTGAGACACTAGTTTTAACACCTTTCGCTGTGAGACTGCCTCGTTTTTGTTGTGTTTTCAGTACACAGACATTTCAGTCATTCTGAATGTGTATTTGGCTGTGGCAGTGCTGTGGGAACAGGTCAGGTCTTTGGTGGGTATTGCCCACCACCATTGCAGAGGAGAAAAAGTGAAATTATGGATCGTATCAAGTAGTCTTCTAGTAGTATACATACAAGTCTACAATTATTTGAACTGTTCAGAATCACACTTTGTTTTGGGGGGTGACATAATATTTTTTTGGGGTGACACTACTGTATAATTTCGAGCTTAGGTTTGTCACACTGTAGCTATCTTGACGAACTGAACCTATTTTTTGTGACAGTCACAGCTGTTTTTGGGTCGACAAACCTAATTTTGTGACATAACATATGATATGTTTGTTTTGAGATATGTTTTTTTATGAAAACATTTACCTAACCACTTTTTTCCATTCCTTATTGTCATTTTTGGGCTATACTCTGTGTAGAAAGTACATATATTATCCTACTGAACATGTATATATGAACCTTAGGAACTTATTGTAAGTTTGTCACAGTTGTCCTCGAGAGATGAACCTGTCACAAAGGCATTAGGTAATGCAGTGCAGAAACTCCCATGAACCTAAGGTCGAAATTATACAGTATTTGATTTTTTTTGGGCAGGCACACATTTTTCTCAGTGGGGCACACATTTTTATTTTGGGGGGACACAAATAATATTTGTGCAAATTCAACAGCATACATCAGGGCATTTGCACACCCAGAGATGCAATTAGGGACACATCTTGCCTAGGTCCATCCCTGGCTTAATGAGGTTACCCTTGGGTGCAACCAATGCTAGAGAGCAACACTGGGTGACAAATACACTGCCATTTTCAAGGATGTCCCTGTTGTGTAGGAAGGTGAAGAATGACTGGTGGATGTGCAATACCTGACCTTTACGAGACTGTAAAAGTTTTAAATTGCAGGGTTATTATAGGCCATAAGAAAGGACTGACCTCTCCTTCAATTTCCTTGACATTGTCTTGTACACAGAGCTTGTGACTTTCATAGTCCGTAGCAATGGCACAGTTGGAGTTCCACCACATTGATATTTGGTGAGGGTTGCACCAATTGTACTTGACCATTCTGATCAAGAACACAGAAGGAGTCTCGCTCAGTTTTGAAAATGACACCGACAGTCTGCAAGCTGTACACTAGTGATCAGATAAATACATGCCGAGATGCTGGGTAATTGACTTACTCAAGCTGGACCAAGTCGTGCAATTCATAATTGCCAACAATGTTGGTTCCAGAACCGACTTCAGCAGCCTCACGCAGATCTTTGGAGAACACGGAGACCTGAATATATGTGAATATCAGTGAAACAACAACCAATGGAGTTCCACCCACCTCCTGCATGGACATATCTGATAGGAAAGTCACCACATTGTCTGTTACCGAGATGATAAGACCTGTCTCGTTGTCATGAATTCCAAATATGAACCATTTTTCTTTCCTCAGTTTCCCTTCGGCTACTTCCAGAACCCGAACCAGTCACGTGACTCATCACCCTGTCACACCTTCACCTCTTCACATATCACCCGTAGTTTCTCTGATTGGCTCCCCTACTCCACAGGCTAGAACAATCTTGCTTCCCAAAGAAGAACCGGTCGGAGCTTGGGTTTCTATTTAGTTGCCGTATTACTCATTTGCTTATATATCATGACATCATACTTAGTCATCCACAGTATCGTACGACTCTTTTTTCATTGGCTGATTTCTTTCAGACTCCTATTCAATGTTATGTATATAAGTAGGTTAGTTAGTGTAAGTACTCCTTAGACTTAACCTCTTTGTTTCCTACACTTGTAGTGACTTAGATGTTCATGCTCAATACCATCTTGTTCGCTATCCTCTCTGACCAAGTCCTAGTGGTTGTGTGCTTGCCTTCATCATTATTGGTGAACATTGGTCATAACATTAGGTTAAGTCTTCTTACCACTCCGACTCGAACTTTATCTTGGACGTCACCGTTCTCAATAAACTTCATCGTGCTATTCTGCCGAGATTTATCTCGTGGATTACATTTAAAATCAATCACCATTCCCCGACGCGTTTGTTTATATCAATCTCTTTACATTACCTCTTTAGTAGAAGTAAACCAGGCCCTCGTCTTACTACGAGCTGCCAGTTGATAAGGATCAGTGACACTTAGGTCCTGTTTCCACACGTCTGCAGTTAGGCCCAAAACCCTGCCAACTGTACACTACATATCTGCTTTCTACGTAACAGAATGGCACTCGCAACTGTCCTCTCACAGTCTAAATACTTTACGATAGGAACCTAGGGTGCTAAAAGTAGACCCAAAAGTTCACCGCGTCTTTTGCGAACTCCTCTCGAGTTCTACATAGGTTGACAAACTGCTACATGTGTTGCATTCGCACCTTTGTCATCATTGCCCCGCCA
Organism: Suillus paluster; assembly: GCF_016628075.1. Classification (NCBI taxonomy): domain Eukaryota; kingdom Fungi; phylum Basidiomycota; class Agaricomycetes; order Boletales; family Suillaceae; genus Suillus; species Suillus paluster. The sequence goes on from NW_024537658.1 coordinate 73,550, forward strand.
TACAGATCCCGCCTAGTCGAGGCTAGGGCTTTCGCACTGCACAACAATGTTTCCTGTTTGGATTCCCATTGCTCCTTCTTCCATGTCCGAGAATCTAGGAGAAACTGGGATCGTCGCTTCAGAGGATATAGAAGTGACAACGGCTCCGCCAGCAATACCAAGAGTATCAACTCCACCAAGGGCTGCAATCCACTCTCCGGCCCCACAAGGATGGATCAACCCATTAGGCCCATTGGCATCTGCAGGACAATCCACCACCCCAACCGCAGGCCCTTCTGCACCCTTCAGCATCTCCGGGCCTGGACAGAGTACCATCACCCATCAGGACATTTCGTGTGCAATCAACGCCGTCGTCATAACAGAAAGAGAGTACACCAGACACTTGATAGACAGTCTGCAGAAGGAGATCGACGAGCTGCAAGCAGGCCTGGTACACGTGGACGATGAGATCGACTACCTGAAGATCAGGTTGAGGGAGTCAGAAAACAAGATCATGGATTTGGAAATCTTGTCTACAACAAAGATCCCAGGCTCTACATCTGGGATTTCAGGCTCTGATCTCAAAATGGCGAAACCAATGGACTTCACAGGAGAAAAGAACTCCATTGATGTCGACACTTTCCTCACTCAGCTCGAAATCTACTTCACAGGTTACCCTGCAGCAATGGAGCAACAAAAGTGTACCTGTCTCCTTTCCTTCTGTCGTGGTGCTGCAGCAAAATGGGCGGAAAGCATTACCCCCATGGCTCTCAGCAGCCAGCCCGGGTCCTATAACAGCATCGTCAAGGACATGAAGGTCATGTGGACCATCGTCAACAAGGAAGAGAAGGCAGCAAGAGAGTTGGAAGCTCTCTGACAAGGCAATCGTACAATCAGGGAGTATATCTCCATCTTCCGCCAGAAGCTCACCTTCTGTCACTTCTCTGACTACGAGTTAATGCTGCAAACTCCGCTTTGGATTGGACCAACGAGTTAAAAACTATTTGGCCAATATCCATCCTAACAGGAAAGACACCCTGGAAGGATTGATCAGGGAGGCACTCCTAATCGGGCAGAACCTCGAGGAACTTGATGATGAGAGGAAGATGAACTTCGCCCCACGACGACCTTGGCAAGGCTCAGCTGCACCACCCGCACCAGCTGGAGCACCCAAGACCATGTCACAGGGAGGAAACGCCATGGACGTTGATGCAACCAGGACAGGAGGTAGACCCTGACCTCAAGGAGAACCAGGAGGTGTTTTCAAGTGCTACCGCTGTGGAGAAGAAGGGCATATGGCTTGTAACTGCACCGGAAAGCCCCTTGACAAAGGCAAAGGACCAGCTGTCCACGCTGGCAAGGTGGAAGAAGTTCCAGCAGTGAAGGCACTCACATTGGAAGATATCAACCGCATCGTTAATGAGAGGATCTGCCTCTCCAGCATGTACAACCCAGCGAAGAAAGAGGAACAAAAGGGTTTTTAGGAGGATCGAAGTTGACTGCGAACTTAGATCAAAATAATCGTTTTTCCATTCTCGGTGACTTGGCAATTATGTTTGCAGAAGTATCAGAAGTTTGTTCTGGGAATAAACGAGACCATTTCTACTTGCCAGTTACGTTGGAAGGAAAGCACAAGAAAGCAGCTGTCAAAGCTCTAGTAGACTGTGGAGCGACAAATCTCTTCATTAGTGAAAAGTTTGTCAAGAAAAATCAAGTCCAAACTAAACAGTTGTTGCAAGCAATGTTGATCCATAATATTGATGAAACAGACAATTCCGCTGGCCCAATTACGAGTTACACAGATTTAAAGCTTACAATAGGGGATCATGAGGAAGAAGTGGCCTTTCTAATCACAGATCTAGGAACTGATGATGTCATCATTGTGATAGATTGGCTACGATACCACAACCCTAGTATCGATTGGAATGCAGGAAGGGTGGCATTAGACTGTTGCCCAGTCAAGTGTCAAGAAGCCAAGGTCAAGGACATAAAGACCAAGGCGAAGAAGCGAAAAATCACGAACTCTTCGATCCTTTCAGTGTTGCCCAATTTGATACCGGCAGAAGATGATGAAGATGAGGATATTGAGGAAGCCTCTATCCATCATCAGGTTCAGTCAAATAGCTTCAATTCTCAATCGCAAGGACATGTGGGTACTATACATGTCAGGCTTGAGGATGAAGAACAATCGGACCTTGCTACTACTGTTGGACACGGAGCTACCAAGAATCTGCCTACAATCGAGGAGGTGGAGGATGAAGATTCATCACAGAACGTGTGGATCAGGTACAAAAGCTCTGTAGCATCAGAGTTAGCGCAGTAGGAGGAGAAGAAGAAGAAGGAAAAGAAGCCCATAGAGGAAATGGTGCCAGACTGGCTCCATGACTATCTTAAGGTCTTCTCTGACGAAGAGTCTACTTGATTCCCTGAGTCTAAGAAGTGGGATCATAAAGTAGATCTCAAGGATCCTAATGATCTTCCTCCTAACGCGAAGGCATATCCCCTGTCCCCCACCGAAAATGACGCATGTGAGAAGTGGCTGAAGCAAGAATATGACTTGGGACGACTGAGAGATAGCGAATCTCCAGTAGCAGCTCCTTTCTTCTTTGTTGCTAAGAAGGACAGAAAGCTCAGACCCGTCATGGACTATTGGAGGTTGAATGAGAAAACCATCCGAAATGCATATCCTCTCCCTCGTTCTCAAGACCTCATCGATCGTCTCTCCGGTGCAAAACTCTTTTCGAAAATGGACGTTTGATGGGGTTACAATAATATTAGAATGAAAGAAGGAGACCAGTGGAAGGCTGCCTTCAAAACTCCTTTTGGACACCATGAACCAGTTGTGATGTACTTTGGCATGACGAACTCCCCAGCTACCTTCCAAACTATGATGGACCAAATCTTCCAAGATCTAAAGGAAGGTAAAGTTGTTGTAGTCTACATTGACGACATCTTGGTCTTCACCAACGGTGATGTAGAGAAACATCAGAAGGTGGTGCGTGAGGTACTACAGAGACTGCAGGACAATGATCTCTATCTCAAACCAGAGAAGTGTTCCTTTGAAAAGAAAGAAGTGGAGTTTCTCGGTTTGATCATCAAGGATGGACACGTCTCAATGGATCCGGTCAAGGTTAAGGGAGTTCAGGAATGGCCCACTCCTACCTGTGTAAAGGATATTCAATGATTCATGGGATTTGCAAACTTTTACCGCCGATTCATTCTCGGTTTCTCGAACATTGCCAGACCCATGAATGAACTCATTAGAAAGAATGTACCATGGGAATGGACGGACAAACAGGAGACAGCTTTCAAAACTCTGAAGGACAGTTTCACTTCCGCACCAGTACTAGTCATGCCAGATGCAAATAAAAAACAGAAGATAGAGAGCGACACATCTGACTATGCTACTGGTGGTGTACTTTCTCAGTTGGAAGAAGATGGACTGTGGCACCCAGTGGCTTTTTTTAGTAAATCAATGCAAGATGCAGAGTGTAATTACGATATTCACGACAAAGAACTTTTAGTTATCATCCGTGCATTGGAGGAGTGGAGGCATTATGTGCAGGGCACACCTCATCCGGTAGAGATCTGGACGGACCATAAAAACCTCGAGTACTTCATGACCAGTCAGAAGTTAACTCGTAGACAGGCGAGATGGTCCTTGTTCCTTGCAGAGTACAACTTCACTCTGCAACATAAACCGGGAAAGGTTAACGACACTGCCGACGCTCTGTCCAGGAGGCCAGACCACAGAGGGGGGGTAGAAAACAACAATTCTGATTGCGTGCTTTTAAAACCCGAGTTTTTCCACATTAAAGCCGCAAAAAGAGGTCAGATTCTGATAGAAGGAGAACATTCGCTGTTAAAGTGTATCAGAAACTGCACCGACTTAGATCCGGAAGTCTGAAATGCTATTGAAACTCTGAAGAAGGCCCTGTGCAGTTGAGAAGAGGATTGGAAGAGTGGAATATGGAGGATGGACTTATTCTGTTCAGAGGAATGGTTTACATTCCCAATAACAAGGAAATATGTCGCTCAGTGCTAGAGATCTTCCACGACTCGCCTGCAGCAGGACACATGGGACATGCCAAGACTCTTGAACTTGTCTCGTGGAACTATTGGTGGCCTCAGATGCAGAAGTGGGTCAATGACTATGTAGATGGATGTGATCAATGCAAGCAAATGAAGGTGCTACCGTCGAAACCCCATGGACCTTTGAAGCCAAACGAGATTCCAGAAGGGCCATGGCAAACCATTAGCTGTGACCTCATCACCAATCTACCCATCTCCCAGGGCAAAGACAGTATTTTGGTAGTTGTTGATCGTTTCACAAAGCAAGTGCATCTTGCTCCAACCACCAAGGATGTTGATTCCAAGGGAGTCGTGGACTTATTTCTAAATCACGTATGGAAGTTGCATGGGACACCGAATAAGGTGATCTCGGATAGGGGAACACAGTTTGTGTCCAAGTTCATGCAGGAAGTCTCGAAAAGACTAGGAACCAAGTGGTCCATGTCAACAGCATATCACCCACAGACTGACGGACAAACGGAACGAGTCAATCAAGAAGTCGAACAATACCTATGACTCTTCATATCCTACCGTCAGAATGATTGGGTTTCTTGGCTTCCAATTGCTGAATTCACGCATAACAATTCAGTAACCATTACTGGACATTCCCCATTCAAATGTGTCTACAGCTATAATCCCGAGTTCACGATTTCCCCTAATTCTTCCAACACAATTCCCCATGCCGATCAGAGATTAGCCAAGATGAAGGAGGCACAAGAAGAGATGAAGGCGATGCTGAAAATAGTGAATGATCAAATGAAGCACTTTTATGACCATAAGGTAAAAAACACACCAGAATTCAAACCAGGTGACAAAGTATGGTTAGACGCGACAAACATCAAACAACACCGTCCGAGCCAAAAATTGTCCGACCGCCGTCTTGGACCATTCGAAATTGAAGAGAAGACTGGCGAGCTAAACTACAAGTTGAAACTCCCTGTTAAATATCACGTCCACCCAGTTTTCCATGTATCGCTACTCACCCCATATCAAACCTCTCAACTCGTTGACCACCCACCTCGAATGCGTCCACCTCCGGAGATTGTTGACCAAGTCCCAGAATATGAAGCAGAGCAAATATTGCAAAGCCACCTATACAGACGCAAGTTGCAGTATTTAGTAAAATGGAAAGGATATGCAGTAGAAGAAGCAACATGGCAGTCAGAGGAAGATGTGAAGAATGCGCCACTCATTGTAGCCGACTTTTATGCAGAAAACCCCAATGTGGTTAAATCGGCGCGGATCTCCGCTTCAATTTTGACAACCCCTGATTTCCTTGAATGGAGACAGAAAAATATACGACCATCTTACATTCGCGAGGACGCTCATCTTAGAAAGGGGGTAATGTCACGAATTTAAAATACAAACCATTTTTCTTTCCTCAGTTTCCCTTCGGCTACTTCCAGAACCCGAACCAGTCACGTGACTCATCACCCTGTCACACCTTCACCTCTTCACATATCACCCGTGGTTTCTCTGATTGGCTCCCCTACTCCACAGGCTAGAACAATCTCGCTTCCCAAAGAAGAACCGGTCGGAGCTTGGGTTTCTATTTAGTTGCCGTATTACTCATTCGCTTATATATCATGATGTCATACTTAGTCATCCACAGTATCGTACGACTCTTTTTTCATTGACTGATTTCTTTCAGACTCCTATTCAATGTTATGTATATAAGTAGGTTAGTTAGTGTAAGTACTCCTTAGACTTAACCTCTTTGTTTCCTACGCTTGTAGTGACTTAGACGTTCACGCCCAGTGAAAATTGACAAGAAACAGCCTGATATGTGGCAAAACAGGTCGAAGTAGATAATGAGGTAGATAGAAATCTAAAAAAATTGAGACGAGAAATGCTCAATTTTGTGCAAAATGCAAACAATCTTTGCTGACATCAAAAATGCAAGAATGGTGTTGTAATTTGCACAGTGCGTTCGACAAACTTAGCATTTGCGCAACATTTGCGACATTGTTATGCTTACGTCATGCATACATCTTATATCATAATCATGCTTTGCACTTACTGATCGAAATTTCTCTAAGTCACCACATACCACACCATGGACAATCTCCAGGCTGGTATATACCGGCCACACGACACTGCCGTCGTTTACATCTGTGATTGCGATGTATGTCTCCAAAAGAACTGCGGAAAACCTAAGCAGGTCAAACGCACCGCATACTACAAGCATTGGCCTGGCAGACTTGCTAAACACAATCCTCCAAGTCTTCCTCCCTCTATTGTCCCATTGCTGCCACCCATACCTCTGAGTCTTGTAGCATCCGAACCTCTCACAGTGCCTGAACCGTCGTCAAGCAAGCGTCCAAGTCCATCTGAGACAGACGAACCATTCAGATCCAGTGGCAGCAAGAAATCACGTACCAAGGAGACATTTGGTCCGTCAGTATGTAGCCCGGCCTTGAATAGATCCAAAGTTAGTTTTGTGCCACTTTATTGTATATTGCAGTGCTCATTGTAGTACTAATCGCCGGTTAGGATATTGTACCCCCGCTGGAGCCACTAGATCCTCAGACTAAAGTCAGCAGCGCCGGATCTAGTCATATGTCTCGTGTTGATAATAATGGGATGGCCAACAGAGAATCTGTACCATCTCGTGATGGCATAGAAGGTCAACTCCTTTTCTTACCGTTTTAAAAATGCTCATGTCAAATAGATCATCACGATGATACATTTGATGCAGCCGGTCATGACTTCGGAGGGGCTGACTTTGGGCAAGGTCACATGACCTTACCTGTCTGATCGTGACCGAGACTCTGATCACAATCGAACTCAGATTTTCAGGTCCATAATAACGACAATGATGAGCTTGGATATGAGCGACAGGAGGAGCACCGGGAAGAAGTTAGCAAAGAGCGTGATTGTGATGAAGAGCGTGATGATGAACACAATGAAGAGCAGGAGGGAATTGGAAACACGGGTGGAGATGCAAACAACCCAGAGGATGAAGTCTGTCCTCAAACAATGGGGTGGACAGACGAGGACCTTGAGGAGCTCCACCATATGGCAAGACTCGATGACGCTCGAGACGCCATGACCTTCATCACAGCTCTACGAAAGGCATCCCTCAACGACCCACACTCTCGTTTGCCTGACAATGCAATCCATAGACTTCGACACCCTCCTCGAGAACTTCCCGATACTACCAACCCTGATCTTATACAATTGTTAAAGTACTATTTCGCTGACACTACGATCAAAGCTTACAATGCTATCCGTGATGCAACAATTGAATGGCATCCCGAGGATGATATTTACACCCATTATCGCATTCAATGAGCCATTGCAGAGCTCAGCGGAGTCATCCCGATCGTGCATGATATGTGTATCAATACCTGTCTTGCTTTCACAGGTCCCTTCGCCCACCTTGACCGATGTCCTAGATGCAGAGAGGACCGCTGGGACATGAAAAAGAGCACCGATCGCAAAAAGGTTGCATGTCAACGATATGACACATTTCCAGTTGGCCCCCAGCTCCAAGCGCTCTGGTGCCATCCTGACCAGGCACAAAAGATGCACTGGCATGAAGACCAAACAAAGAAGATTTTCAAGGAGCTGAAGACAACAGGTGGTGTTCCAAGCATATACGAAGATATTGTCCATGGAAAGGAGTACTTAGATGCTTGTCAGTCTGGAAAGATCAAGGACGGCGATTCTGTGTTGATGCTTTCAATTGACGGTGCACAACTCTATGAGTCGAAACAGAGTGATTGTTGGATATATATCTGGGTCATCTTTGATCATGCACTGGAGGAGAGGTACAAGAAGAAGTACGTCCTGCCAGGTGGTATCATTCCAGGTCTGAAAAAGCCCAAGAATTTGGACTCGTTTATGTTCCCTGGCCTGCATCATCTTCGAGCGATCCAGACTGAAGGCCTACTGATCTGGGACGGTGCAAGGGACATCCTATTTTGATCTAATCCATTTCTTTTCATTGCAACAGCAGATGGTCCCGGTATGGCTTTTCTTACGGGCCTCGTTGGCCATCATGGAAAAATGGGATGCTGGCTGTATTGTGGACTACCTGGGAGACATAAACCTGGTGCTCCTACGCATCACCCAGCCCTCCTTCAGCCTGATCTTCACCATCAACTATGCTGTGACCATCCTGATGTACCAATTGATCATCTTCCTGCAGCTGGATCATACAATTACCACGACAACATGGAACGACTGATTCGCTGCCAAACGATGGCACAATACGAGGCTGTATGACTTGAGACAGGTATTACGAAGCCCAGTATTTTCTGTGGCTTCAACGATCAACGTATCCTGCTCATACCTCATTGTTTTGGCTCCGACATCATGCATATTGCCGCAATTAATGCTGGCGACACTCTCATTCCGCTTTGGCGTGGGACATTTAGAGCTGACCCTGATGATGACAAATCTACGTGGCCTTGGGCTGTGTTGATGAAGGAGACGTGGAAAAAGCATGGCTCAACCATTGCTGATGCAACTCTGTTCCTACCTGGTTCGTTTGACCACCCACCTCATAATCCTGTGGAGAAAATAAACAGCGGGTTCAAAGCTTGGGAATGGCTGCTGTACCTTTATGGAATGGGACCAGCTGCTCTCTTCGGTGTTCTTCCAGATCCATATTGGACAAATCTTTGCCACCTCGTCAGTGGAATGTGCCTTATGCAACAATACCACATCACTCGCACCGATCTCATAAAGGCACATGAACACCTTCTGACATTTGTGCATGACTTCGAAACCATTTATTATCAGCACCATATTGACCGCCTCCACTTTGTCCGTCCATGGATACACTCGACCACACATATTCCATCAGAAACAATTGCAAAGGGGCCTCCAATTTGCTCGTCTCAATGGACGATGGAACGTACCATCGGCAATCTCGCTCAGGAGATTCGTCTCCATAACAGTTCCGTCTATGCTAATCTTTCCCGTCGAGCTGCCTGTCGATGCCAGATCAATGCGATTAAGGCCATCATACCGTCAATCGAACCAGAACAGAACAGCCTTCCGAAGGGGTCACAAGACCTCGGAAATGGCTATGTCTTGCTACGTCGAAGAGAACGGACTGCCCACCCTTTGCGTCCATGTGAAGCAGGTGCCATTCTCCATTACTTGTCAACCTGCAGGATTGATGTTACTGCAGCTCTGTCTGTAACACGGTGGGCTCGTGTTCGTCTTCCCAATGGTCAAGTAGCTCGTTCAGCTTGGAAAGAGAATGCTATGTCACAGCAACCTCATATCGCACGCAACATCAAGGTGAATATTTTTATATGCTCACCAGCTAGTGTTCTCATCCATTTTAGCTATCAATTGACGGAGAGATGAGCATCGCTGAAGTGTTATTCTACTTCAACATGACAATCCATGACGAAGCGAAGACCTTTGCACTTGTTTCACAATTTAGCCCCCCACATGCCGAACTCCTACGTTGCTCATTTCAAACTGTCATTGCATGTCACTATCATGGTGACACCTCATTAAAGCTCATTGAAGTTTCCGCTATTCAGTCTGTTGTTGCGATGGTCCCACATCGTTTTCCTGGCATTGATGACACCCTTTTCTACCTCATTGAATGGCCAGGGTTGGATATAATTCAGATGGGGGGTATCGAATGACATAGTAGCTGACGAGGACTAGTAAAACTTTGTATCTATCTCTAGCATTCAAAGCTGCTTGAGTTCGTCCTTCATCTTGCTGAACACCTCGAAAGCTATCATCTGTGCCCGTCCAGTCGTACCATCTCGCATCTTCTTCACGTGACATGTACTTCCAATAGATAGAGTTTGGGGGTGGCGAACTCGGTGTTGCAAAGAATGACTTCCTTTTGAGTGTAGTCATCGAAGCTGTCGAAGTTGAGAGGGCCAGTTCGATGTCGCTGCTCTCGGGTTCTGTCAAACTGTCAGGATTGTAAACGAGAGGCTGGATGGTTTTCTTTGGTGTATTTGGTGTCTGACTCGGAGGCTTGGGTGGTACACCGACATCACTCTCGGACTCTGTAATACTCTCAGGATCATTCTCGAGAGGTCGGACAGGCTGGACATGCTCCGGGGGTACATGAATGTCGCTTTCTGGCTTGGTAATGCTGTCATCATCGCAAACGAGAGGCTGGGTAACTTGCTTGATGATCTTAGGCTCGGGAAGGTCACCCTCAGATTCAGTTGTGCTCCCAGGGTCATAGTAGACAGGAAGGGGGGTAGTTCCAGTGGCTTGCTTGATGGCTTTTGGTGTGAGAGGTGCACTTTTGAGCTCAGTGTGACACCTGATAAATTTGTCTGTATTGTTACTATTGCAATTGCGAGATCTGATAAAAAAAACTTACATGAACATCCGGTGTCCCAACTAGTCCTCTTTCTCAGGATTGGCGAGCCAGAATGCAGGATTGAGAAGGACATCGTCTGATGGAGTCATGCAAGGTGAGTTGGAGCAGCTGTCTGATATACATTTGCTTCGACATCATAATAGTCCATATTAATTAGAAACATATTTCAATGAGTATAGAATGTACCTGGTATCTGCCTCATATCCTTCAAGATCTGGTTTAGAGGATATATCAAAAAAGGCCTGAACACATTCTGGTAGAACCATCGTCAACTTGCTTAAGCCCAGCGTGGCACACAGTAGCACCATGACGCTACTCAGTAGGTTTCCTTTTTTGTCTTTAAACAACCGTGCACCTTACCTCTATACTACCATCATGTCGTCCATCAACAACATGATTACAGCGATACCCTCTGCAGGATATTCCCACCTTTTACGAGCTCAGCTTAATCCGTGACAGTCATTTTCCGATGTTCTTGATATGGGCGTGTCCCGTCTGTTATATGCATGTGACACACTAGCAATATGGGATCCAAATACTAGTGTGAGTTAATAGTAACAATTCCGATGATTTGATAACAATAGCTCACCTTGAAATTTGATGGCGAGTCTTTTCACTCACAATCCAGCCTTCAATCAATGCTCGAGAATGAGCATCTGGCTTGCAGCGAGTCTGATACCAGTATCATCATGCAGCTCAAGCACGAAGTTTCCGAATTACAACATGCAGTCACCCGTCTACAAGCAGATAGGGCCATGCTTGTCAACGAGAACACTACTCTAAGTACCAAATGTGAAACCTTACAGTGAGTACTATATAATCAGCGCATATATGCAGTCAAAACATGTGATATAGGAATGTTATTATCAATATTCGAGGCTCCGCAAGCTCCGTCGTGTCAAATTCATCAGAGACCTCAAATAATACTAAAGACGAGCAAAAACCATGTCTATTGGACACAACCATGGACGAAGAATGCGATCGAGAGCTAGATCCCAAAGACTACCCACACTTGAAGTCATGGACAAAGCAGCAATGGCAGGAAGACTGTCCAAAAAGCACGTCAGCTGTTCCTGGGTCTGCTGCAAAATCATCTTGAGGATCCGCACGAATGGCAAAAGGCATCAACGTATCTTGCACTTACCTTCAGGACGAGCAAGGGAATCCTGTCTCTGCTCAGCGTGCCAAGGCAATCCAACAGCTTATGCTATCAAGCTTTCGTCAACTCGAGACACAAGGTCTCGCACCTGAATCAATTGGTCAAGCCTCATTGCAAGTTTTACGTTGGCTCACTCACACGCTATGCAAACAATTCCTCAAACTTTGTTTATGTGCTGATAACAGGAAATCCATGAAATTGATGATAGACAATTACTCTCAGTGGTATAACTACCATGTCAAGAGGAGAGGTACCAAACACATCAAGTCCGAAGATATCCCTCTTGCTGGCAACGAGCTGCGCGAGAGTTCTGTCAACACCCTACATTCCATATCTACGTCTGATCCCTTGTCTTCCCATGACTCCCTTGATCCTATGGTTGACCCGCTGCTTCAAGAACCACCAACTAAGAAACAGAGACTCGAGGATGCCAAGAACACCACCAGTGAAGTGCTCCTACAACTAGAGGTCACCATCCTGTGTTAATTGAGCCTCGCTAACAATGACATTCAGATCCCTTTACCACCTGCCGAAATTGACGAACCTGCGCTACCGTCCCTGTCCTTAGAAAATGAGAAGCAAACAGAGACTCTTAACATGGAGGTGCGTAGTTCTAACTGTGACATTTAAAAAATACTAACTGTTCACACTGGCAATAGGTCAAGAATCTGTTGTAAGTCATTTGAGTAATTACACATTCAATCACTGAAATTTCTAATAGGGCAGGATTTGTATTCAAACCCACCACCACAACATCCTTCACACCTACTCCCTTCTCGTCTGGTGCAAGTTCTACCAATACAATGCCACCCGGGCCTTCCAGGATGCCACCATCAGTGGCTGATGTGGCTTCACTTGCCGTCAACATAGAGTTAGTGGCAACAGAGAACACTATCACGAAGGCCGCGAATACGATTGTGAACACACAGCCCGTCAAGAAACGGCAGCCAAGCTTGAAGCCAATGTGAGTGGGGTCGAAGATCACTCTACGGTATGTTATCCTGGCTTCCCACTAGCAACTCGCACTGATTTCTCTCGTCTCTAGCAATATATGCGCCCTTGACTGGCAAAAAAACGGTCACCAGTGGGAGCTGGCAAGTGCATTTGCACTCTACTGGGACAACCTATCTGCTAGCATCAAGGAGGTAAGTACTGTCCATTCTCTCTTAGGGCACAGCTAACACAGCACACTACTAGGAGTACAAAAGCAAGGCAACTGCCCAAGTGAGTACAATCGTCCGAGATCCGAGTCTGGCTGCTAATCAGAGTTTTTTACAGGCTCATTCTTCTTCAACACAGCAGGCCGTTGATGGGGAGGACGCAATCAATGTTGACGAGTAGGAGTGGGTCCCTGCACAGTCCTAGGGCGGAGACAGGAGGGGGTGCGAGAGACGGGATGGCAGGCAGGGCGAGGACCAGCAGATACCCTACCATAACCTAATATCATCAATCCACAGCGATACCCACCTACATTTCATTCTATAGCATTATATTTGTATCGGTACCATTTTGAGTCCAAATTGAATCATTTTCAACGCATACATCGGGACGAAAAACCTATCGATAGACCGAAAATTCCTCTCGACCTCTATCTTTCACCGTCTTGAAAAGTGCCGTTTTTTTGAAAGACCTCGAAGCGCAGCGATAAAATTGACAGCCTCAATTTTCTTCGATGTATATTGTTTCATATCAGCCTGTTTCTGGTCGATTTTCACTGGGGTTCACGCTCAATACCATCTTGTTCACTATCCTCTCTGACCGAGTCCTAGTGGTTGTGTGCTTGCCTTCATCATTATTGGTGAACGTTGGTCATAACACTCGTCCACGTTCTGACCAGTCATTACCTTGACACTGTCACCTGGTTTGAAGTGTTTCTGCATGCTACGTGCAGGAACATCCACCTTCTGACCATCAATATCAACACCAATAGCTGTAACAGTCATGACATCTTGATTGATCAAATCGACAACACCATAGACACCAGACTGCTCACCATCAAATACCTCAACATGATCACCTGGCTGCAGCACAGCAATGGCAGCTTTCTGCAATGCCTCCGCAATGATCAACAGATCCACCAGATTTTCATTGTTGCCACCATCCTGCCTGTCAGGGTCAACACTGAGTAGAGGGCATGCCCTTTTGAATCTTGGGTGGGTATTCCTCCCCCCTGGCGCTCCACACCCACCTCCCAAGAATGTAGCAACTGACAACTGGACACCCTTTTGCAATTGTTCAGAATTTGAAACCGCAGAGTTCTTGTATATGAGAAATCAGATGGCAGCCAGTCAAATTGACCACTTACTGGATTTATGGGTGTCTACCCTTGCAAAGCACAACGACAAGCCGCCGTTTGGAGATCACCGCAATCTCTACAACATCATTGATAGTTCACCCTTTGGGAATGTGAAATGGCAAAAAATTATGGTCGCTTATGATGGTGAGAGACTCACAGATGATATCAAGCCCTGGATGGACGACAAATATGAAGTCTGGTTTCACGACCCATGCAAAGTCATGCACAATATGCTGGTGAATCCAACATATGCTAGTGAAATAAACTATCACTCATACCGAGAATATTCAACCAAGGGCGACAAGCGGCAATGGAAGGATTTTATGTCTGGTGACTGGGTGTGGGATCCAGCTGTAAGTGCTCTTTGTTTCAATGTCAGATAACGATGGCTCAATCTGTGTCTAGGATGAGATAGTGAAAGACCCAAGCACACTGGGGTCCACATTTGTCCCTGTCATCCTTGGCAGTGACAAAACAATGGTTTCGGTCAGGACAGGGAATAATGAGTATTACCCACTCTACGCTTCCATCGGGAACATCCACAACAGTGTTTGACGAGCCCATTGTAATGGAGTGGCAGTGATTGGGTTTGTTAAGGTTGTGCTCAAGGGAAGGGTTACTCAAAGGGCTTCGGCTTCAGCTCATGCGCTGTGCCCCTTACCTGAGTACGTGCCCTTAATTTCCGAGAGGCAGAGGGGAAGTCCGGAGGTCAGACGCAGGGGGAGTTCGGCAGAACTCCAGAAGGCTAGGAATGAACAGAGTAAGGCTACTGCGGACAAGTCTGGAGTAGAAGCGAAACAGAGTTAGACTACCCTAAGGTAGAGCCGGAGATATAGTCCTAAGGTTTAACCCTAAGACTCGGAGGTGGACGAGAGATCAGACTCAAGTCCGGAGAAGCAGGAATGAGCAGAACTAAGATGATATTTGAACTGAGGAGTACCGGAGTATTACAGGAGTTTATATACTGTAGGTATCATGTAAGTAAATCAGTCAGCAAAGTAAAAGCAATGTCCAAAGCATGTGGAAAGTCTATTAGTAAGTGTATAACGGATCAAAGCAGTGAAGTCGGAAATGAAGTACAAACGGACGGATCAGTAAGCAAAGCAGAGAGAGCATAACTGGTAGCCGGAGAACAGTTATTCTAAAAGGAGATAGTTGCGAGTACAGAGATGAAGGCGGAGCGCCGGACGGACAACAGGATGGAGGACCAGACTTTAGTAGGGGAGGTCCGGAATTCCGGATCCAGAGGTATGGGATATGACAGGGTTCCTTGCCATGCCAAAAAGTTTGTTGTCACACAAACTCGGAGGTCTATAACTAATTTACCAATCATGCAGCTACAAACGAACACACCAAAGAGCCGTTGTTCCAAAAATTTCGTCAACAACTATTCCACTCATCACTTTCAAAAATCCTCAACTCACTCAAACCAGGCATGACAACTCCCAAAGTCACGCAATTTGGAGATGGTCACTACTGGTGGGTTATATACGAACTAGGGCCCTACATAGTGGATTATGAGGAGCAGGTACTGTTAGCGTGTATCATCCAAAACTGGTGTCCCAAGTACATTTTTTTTATCTAATATGTTTCTTTGCTAATATTGTTTTCTAGATGTGTGGCAAATCACGATAATCTCCAGGAAGGCACATTATGTCATTTGCATGACCATACTGAGGCCCTTATTGAAGAAGCTCTGAATCTTGACAGTGATCTGTGGGATGATTTTGGAATAGTCGAGCAACTTGTAGTACATCAGTGCGCTCATCTCAGTGTTGTTTATATTAATAAATGTATGTCAACAGCCGTTTACAAACGACTTTCCCCAAGCCGATATCTACCAAATGATCTCCCTGACATCCTCCATCAGCTTGTGAAAGGAACTTTCAAGGACCATCTTGTGGCATGGGTTGAGAAATACCTCAGACACACGCACCACAAATGAAAGGCAGAGAAAATCATGGACGACATTGATCACAGGTAAGCTCGACTGAATTTAGATTATACCGTTACTCATTGCCTTAGAATTGCTGCTGTTGCCTCATTTTCAGGCTTACGGCGATTTCCTCAAGGGCGCAGCTTCAAACAATGGACAGGAGATGATTCCAAAGCCCTGATGAATGTAACTCCTCATGTTTTTGTCATGCTATCACCATATTGATTTATTAGGCTTACTTGCCCACCATCGAGGGTCATGTACCCACAGATGTTGTGCGCACCTTTCGTGCGCTTCTAGACTTTGCTTACTTAGTCCATTGTGATATAATCACAGAAGACTCTCTACTCAAGATCAAAGATGCACTCGCACACTTTCACCATTACCATGAAATCTTCAGGATGACAGGCATCATTTCTACCTTCTCCCGGCCCCGCCAATATTCACTTGTGCACTACGTCCGAAATATACAACTCTTTGTGGCACTCAATGGCCTCTGCTCATCAATAACAGAGAACAAACACATCAAAGCGGTCAAGGAGCCCTGGCGACGATTGAGCCGTTACAAAGTGCTTGGTCAGATATTACTGACCAATCAACAGCTCGACAAACTCTCAGCAGCACGAGTTGACTTCACATGCCGGGGGATATTAACTGGCACTTGTCTCTCAGCAGCCATGAATGCCTTAGGTAGGTCCAACAGTTTACACGCGATATTTTGCATACTAATGTGCATAACAGTTCCTGCACTGCAGGTCAATGAACTCAATGAAGATGTGGTGGTGGCGGCTGCAGCAGCAGCAACAACAGCAGCAGCAATGACAACAGCAATGGCAGCAGCAGCAGCAATGGCAGCGGCAGCTGTACCCGTGCATGCACAGGCACATCCATGACCTGCACTTGCACAACCTGCATGACCCGTACTCACACCACCTGCACCTGCACCACCTGCACCTCCCCTGGTCAGCATCAATGGGGACCTAGAAATTGATGATGGACCAACAGTTCTACAAGTGTATGTACAGCTGGCAAAAACACTCCATAAGACCTCTTTTTTCTTGATTTTAATGTCACACTAAATATACTGTACAGAGGGCAAAAAAATGCGCTCAAACTGTTCCTGCCCTTGCTGACGAACTTGATATCCCTTGCCTACCCAACCTTCTTGGGTGGTTCTTATTCCAACAGTTGCATCCTGATGATCCCCACGACCCATCTGATGTACCTCTCGCCGATTGCCCTCTCTATCTTAACAAAATCTCAGTCTTCAATTCGGCATCATCATGTTTCTATGTGCCAAGCGATTTGAGCAGTATTGGTGGCATGCGTGTTGAATACATCTGGTCCTGTCCCTCCTGGCGGAATGAGCATTCACGACATGACTGTGTCTTTGTCAACACAGACTCCAGTTTACCTGGCATGCAAGGCCTTGAAGTTGCCTGCATTCACACATTTTTCTCATTTCAGTACCGGGGTGAGGTGTATCCCTGCACTATGATACACTGATTCGACAAAGTCAGCAACACCGCAGATGAAGACACAGGAATGTGGCTAGTTTGTCCAGGATATAGTGCAAACAATTCCCCTGAGCATGCCATCATTCATATCAACACCATCTATCATGCTGCCCATCTTATTCCCGTGTGCGGTACGGAATTTTTGCCTCGCGAACTCAAATTTTATCATTCATATGACACATTTCAAGCCTACTATATTAACAAATAAGCCAATCATCATGCATTCGAGATCGCGTTTTGACACTTTTTACTAGTATTAGCTACTTGTACACACTTTGAATATATACTACCATTTGCTCTCTGAATACCCATTGTTTTTCTTTTGCATGCCAAACCCTCTTAATGACTCTGTGGCGCCTTTGAGAAAATGTGGGAAACTTGAGTTATCACAGACTCCAAACCATTGGCAGTGTGTAAGAGAGTCTACATCCCAGTGCCGCCACACAAACCAAATACAAACAACAATAATTCAAACACTGCAACTGTTGTGGTGGCACAAAGGTTGTAACTATTTGTCCCTCCAAAAAACATTCAAAATAGTCGCCAGTTCCCCAGGCATGACACAGGAGTATTTGAATAAACCTATATATAATATAATTATTGAAATATCATGTTTATTATATAAGTAAACTGCAAGGGAATTAGCAGCACAGAAGGAATTGTGCATGGAGAACATAAGGCATAGTAGTCAGCGAGTTCGTGATAAATTGAGTGCTGTGGTGCATGAACTACTGTTGTACAATGAATCTTGCAAGCAGACTGTCAAAAGTGATGCAGTGCCTGCAAGATAATGGCCTGTCCACATCGACCTTCATGAGTGGTGTTCTCAAAAGCAGCCATGTCAAACACCAGGATGCAAAATCTCACTGACATCTAACGCAAATCAGCTGTGCACCCTGCTGAACACTAATGAAGACTCACATTCATCCGTTTTCTCCTGGGCAATTGCCCTTGTGCACACAGACTTGTGTTATCAGTAGCATTTTCTGCAGAAAGATTGTAGGCCAGGAAGCCCAGCATTTTTGCTTTTTTATGAATTTTCTCGCCAAGAATATTCAGAGGCGTCACTATGAGGATGATTCCATTATCATTGAATAAAAGAGGGATCCAGAATGTGAACATTTTGCCTGAGCCAGCTTTGGAGAAATAGTGAAGACATTCTTCTTGTCAAGCTGATGCAAAGCTGACTGAAGTTGCCAAGTACAGGGGGTGATACCAAATTCACTGTGAACAATCATCTTCATATCGGTAAAACTTGGTACTTTGAATTGATGGGCCAACATTGTAATGCTGAAGGTTAACTCAAAAAAATTAAAATGGGGATCTGTTGTGTCACACTAGGTCACACTGTTACTGGCAACTATTTTGAATGTTTTTTGGAGAGGACAAATAGTTACAACCTTTGCACCACCACAACTTGTGCCAGTCGGCCAAGTGTGTTAGAGTCCAAAGTTGCGGTGTTTGAATTATTGTTGTTCGTATTTGGTTTGTGTGGCGGCACTGGGATGTAGACTCTTACACACTGCCGATGGTTTGGAGTCTGGAGTTATCACTGCTTGTACTAATTTTCACGCCTTGTCGCTGACACTAAGGCGGGGAAAGTGGCGCAATGGCGGAAAATGAATCTGAGGTTTTACTGATGTACTGATAGAGCACACGGCTAGCATCAGCCTATACTATGTTGGGTATCAAAGTGATTCAGAGAGTACTTGAGTGGACCGCAACTCAACACTTGCCCGCACCGTTTGAGGTGCTAGAAGTGATGTGCCAAGCAAACGAATAAATACCATAGTTCGCAAGTAAATTAGTATCTTACATCATGGGATACATATGCAGTGATACCAGCGCTGCACTAACACAAGGTTCATTAAACCTCAGACCTCAACGTTGAGAGCTGGCCTTCTTCAAACTGCATGTCAGATACTTCCGCCAGTGTTGTGTGATTGCGCGAACGTTCTTCACTTTCTCGTAGGTTGAAAAGTATCCGAGATGCTAGGACGCTGTGGATGACGACCTGTAGACTAGAAATATGATACAGTCGGTGGTGCATATCTCGTTAATCATGGTTGTTGGACTCACGAGTCTGTGATAGCAACCCATGTAATCTGCGCTCGATGATAAGTGCATTGAAGTTAGCCACACGTACTATAACGTACCGGAGGACTCATATTCAGAATGATACTGAACGAAGTCACGACTTGATAAAGGAAAGCAAGTCAGCATGCGGGTCAGATTGGACAAACAGAAGCATCCTACTCATGATGCAAATCATATATCTCACTGAATCATTGAAAAATGTTTCTTGGAGCAGTCCGACAGTACTAGTATTCTTGTACCATCTGGATCTGATGAACAACATCAAGCACAGGAGGACTGACTCACGCGTGAGTTTGGGAATCGGAAGACGAGACAAAACTACTGACCCGATTCGTAGAGTATCAAAGTAGCATACTCGAAGACACTGTTTCTCCCGCCTATGAAAAGACAGTTGCCCGGATCCGCTGTACACCATGAGTATCACAATCGTGGAAATCAAAGACCACACGACTGACGTATGTCAGTGACGATGTTCGTAAGGTTCGACGCCGCGGGAGTGCCCGAGAGGATATAAGAACCAACAAAACAAACCTGGTCGTCTAATTCGAAATCAGGTCTTCGCGGTGAAAGGAGAACAAAAGACTTACTACGGGAAAAACCAGCAAAAATGTCAGTAGACGCTTACTGGTCCAGGAAGCGTGAATCCTCGTTATTAGGAGTCCTATACAAGAACATGTCAGAGTTGGATTGGAAGCTCGTTCAAGACACGACATACCTTCTGCGGCTAGAATGCAGATAATGTGCAACACTGAGTAAAGAGTAGTAACTCAACGTACAGCAGCCTAGTATGTTGTGTATGCTAACCGTTGGACGCTTTTCCAAACATAACACACTGCACAGCTCTGTTATGAACATTTGTGCATGTAAGGGGTGTGTTTCATCACTCACACTTTCACCAGGATAGTATTGTGTTCGAAGCGCAGCTATCCACCAACCATGAGCAACTATCGCAAAAAGCGAGTTATAAACGCATATAGCTCACCCGTGAATGTCATCCCAATGGCAAAAAATGGCAGGTATCGTGAAATGGTGAATATAAATCTCACGAACGTCCATTTTCGATGCCATACCCACTGCGACTTTCAGATGGTCATTGAAGATTCTGTGATATGCCCACCCAAACACACCTCTGCCTCTAGAGTAATGCAGTAGTCAAAAATCTAGGTAAGGATATTAGCATCACATAACCCGCGAGGATCGAGTCAAGACACTCACTAAAACTGCAAACGTTCCGACTGCCAGGTTATTCTAGTCAAAGATGACGCTCGACAAACTAATGATAAGACTGCAAACCATTGAAGTACTGGGTGAATCAGGAGTGAATTAGAGGTGAGACGTATCGAAAACTTCGCATGTTGCACACCTTTGATGCCTGAATGCCAGCGTCGACATACAAAGCAGTACTAGTAGCGTCACTCATCAGGTTCGTACAAAGAAGCAAGTGGGCTTTGAAGTTGCGCAGCACGCTTCTTGTTGTGCGTTACTTCACAATATAAGCACGTACAACTGATGGCTGTGTCGCAAAATCACGGTTACCTACCTGGCGGACATATTCAAGTTGTTGCAACACGGATCAGCAGGGATCAACGCTCAGGTGATATGATATATCATTTACCCGAGTACAACAATGGAAGTTCTTGATTCAAGAAGTTCGAATATCAGAATATTGCATCACGTGGCTGGCGTCTTCTGCTCAATGTCGCTCGAAAAGCGCTGTCCTTGTTGGTGCTGTCCTTACCGACACTGCTAACGCATCCTCTCCTGGCGGACGCGAGCGTGACGCCCGGAAGACACTCATGCATATGTGGCTTGAAGATGCGAGGAATAGGATCAGAGGCTGCGCAGAGGATGGTTTGAATTTGAAAGATGTATTGAAGGCGCGGCCGAAGAGCAACGAACAAGCAGCTTCCGGACGTACGTCGCGTATCTGATGCTTGGGTTGTCTGTATCTGATATCAAAGTTAATTTTTGCAAGCGTCGTCGTCGTGAAGATCATTAATCCTTCACACACGCACGTCCCGTAATCCAAAACACCCTAGATGCATCAACTACTAGTACATGATATATTTAGTGTCGTGCATCATCAGAGTCACACTGCTCTTACCATAGATGTTGTGGAATGCGCAGCTTTTCCGTTGACACCGAAAGGTACTAGCGACAGGTTGCTGGGATGCATGGACAGGTGAACTGCTCTCCACACCCAGTACATCACTGGCAGGAAAACCCTCCGCTACAAATTTACATGGTGCGATGTTTATATTTAACCATCACATGCACTCATGGAAGATTAGACTTCATTGGGACTCGGAAACAAGCGAGACACTAGTGTCAATCTATGTAACTTGCTTGTTTCATAAACGAATTCATGTCAAGCTTGCTTTTCTCTACACAACATGTCGATCCGTCGTTATAAACACGCAAGCAATGGATTACCTGAATCCTCCACGGCGCTGGAGCCTGAACCTGTAAGCTCTCGATCTTCTGACTTTGTATTGCTGCAACTAATCATCGCTTGTAGAGGGCTCATTCTCTCGAACAGACCTTCATATGTGAATGGGGTCATCCATATGGATCACGCTGTCTTCACTTGATCAGTGGTCATGATCTCCCCTCCCACCTTCGGGAAGTTCATGAAAGTTCTGGTCCAGACAATTCGCACGTCAAGTGCCAATGGAAGCACTGCGGGCGGAAGCTGAGGAAATATATGCTCTTGAGGCATGTGCAAGAGGCGCACCTTGGAGTGGCATATGTCTGCGACCAGTGCGGGACGGAGTTTTCGCGCCCTGATGTTCTCCAAGAACACCAAAAACATTGTTCAGGTTAGCCGTATGTAGATAGAGTGTCTTTTTACAGTACTTGGGTAGAGTCTAGACGCTGTAGTGCTGCCGAAATCTGGACCTTATACTACTTGTTTGTTTGTTTGTTTGTTTGTTTGTTTGTTTCTGAAGCTATCGCCAAACAAACCCTTTCGTTATCTCCTAGTATTAGTCAGGCTAAGTATCCCCGCGTGATCATTGAACATGTGAACCGGCTTAGCTAGCCCGCATATATAATTCACAACGTTGAAAGTGGCACTACTTCTTCGTCTCACGTCCTTTCATCCGCTTCCAGGATGAATGCAGAGAAGAGTGAGAAGGCAGTTTTCTACCAGCCTGTTAATGAGCTGCTTCCGCACCCTCCAGGTCTAGTTCAAGCCCGGAGACATCCAAGGCGACCCTTTTTTCGCAAGTTACTGGTTCATGCTAGCTTTTCCCTCACCCTCTTCCTACTCTACAAGGCCCTCTCCACCAGCTGCTTCGTTGATTTGAAAAAAGACTGGCAGGCATATCATGACAAGAAGTCCTCTGAATCCTATGACAGTTACATTAAGCGTATCGAGGACGGCTATCTGTGAGCACGAAATTGGTGGTGCGCATCCAGATCTTAGTTCACTGAGGCCCATATAGTGCCGTCCCGTCCGCGGAGTCTGCCCTTGCAGCCTCGCGTGACTATGCTACGCACCCGCATTTGGCCGGCGCAGTGGAAGACTTTCAGGATGCAAAGGACATCCTTGCACTCTTCCAGTCCGAGTTTGGTATCCCTGCGCCTGCTACCGAGCCCATCTACCCGGCAGGCTCCCCCGAGTCCCGCGAGGCAACTCTCAGTTCAATCTCCAAGCTTAGCAAACCTGCTGCATGGGTCGACATCTATTACCCTGTCATGAATACAGGTAATGCAGACGGCTTGGCCGTGGAATTACTCGGGGAGAGCGACCAGCCTATCTGGAAAGCCAACTTGCTTGAGGATGGTGACCCTCGTGACGAGACTGCCGCCAAGTACAAAGATGCCATTCCACCCTGGCACGGTCTCAGTGCGGGTGGTGAGGCTATTGGCCAATTAGTGTACGCGAACTACGGTACCAAGGATGACTATGACAAGCTCGTTGGTGCTGGAGTCGACCTCACAGGCAAGATCGTCCTGACTCGCTATGGTGCTAATTTCCGTGGTCTCAAGGTAAGCTGGGTGGTATCAATCGAGACGACGGACTACTGACTTCAGACGAAAAGGTGCAAGGTGCAGCAGAGCGCGGGGCACTTGGTGTACTGATTTACTCTGACCCTCGGGACGACGGCAGTGTCACTGTGGAGAACGGATACGAGCCGTACCCCGCCGGTCCTGCTAGAAACCCTTCATCCGTTCAACGTGGCTCGGTTATGTACCTCTCGATCTACCCAGGTGACCCCACCACGCCAGGTTATCCTGCATACGAGAATGCGACACGTATTGAGGCAACTAATATTCCAACTATCCCAAGCTTACCACTTTCGTGGGCCAACGCCAAACTTCTTTTTGAGGAGGAGCTCGGTGGTGTCCTTGAGGGAACCAAGTTGAATGGGAGGGTTGGAAGCAGAAAAGTCAGGATGGTTAATGATGGTAAGTCATCGCAATTGCAATCCCCCAGCTGGATTGTCACCAATCGTAATTGTGTAGTGGACACCAAGGTCACCCCTATCTGGAACACCATGGCCGCAATTCCTGGCCACATCAAAGACGAAGTTGTTCTCCTTGGGTGCCACCGTGACGGTCAGTTGCGCGATCTTCCTGTACAGTATGTACCTCATACTTCGACGTAGCTTGGGTTATGGGTGCTGCGGATCCCACATCCGGCACTGTCTCTCTTCGTGAAGTCGTTCGGGGACTCGGCGCGCTTTACAAGCGTGGATGGAAACCGCTGCGCACCATTGTCATTGCGAGCTGGGATGCTGAGGAGGTAAGTGCGATCAGTTCTCGTCGGCAGCTTTCCTTATACATATCGGCCACAGTACGGTCTCATCGGAAGCACTGAGTGGGGTGAGGATTTCGCAGAATGGATCCAGGCGCACGTAGTGTCCTACGTCAACGTTGGTATGTTTTTCATCTGTATTATTTATGTGTGGTCTGCTCATAGTTGGCGACAGACGTTTCAGTTGGTGGTTCGCGCTGGGATGCTGGGGCTTCCCCTTCTCTTACTCACCTTATCCAGCGCTCTGCCCAGGATGTCCCTCACCCTACTGATGCCCAAAAGACCCTCTGGGATGCTCGTTTTGACGTTGGCCCTTACAATGGCCCCGTGGATGCCGGATTTGCTCGCATGTGGGACGAAAAGACTTCCAATGCACCACACATTGACCCACTGGGATCGGGAAGTGATTATACAGTCTTCCTGCAGAGACTTGGGGTTCGTCTCTCATCATATGCTCCTGCTGGTGCACTCAAAACATTATGCAGGTTGCCAGCTCAGACCAGGGCTTCGGTATGACACCGACAGATGCGCCATACCACTACCACTCTATTTATGACTCGCAGATGTGGCAAGAAGTATACGCAGACCCTGGTTTCCACAAGCATGTATGTTTTTATGCATTTGTGCTTGCAGTTTTCAATCTTACCTGCGACTAGGTTGCTGTCGCGCAGAATTTGGGTCTGATGACCTTGCGTCTTACAGATTCCATCATCCTCCCTCTGAACACCACTCAGTATGCACTTGAGCTTGACTCCTACGTCGACATGTGAGTGTCTACAAACGAAGTCGCATTATATGCCGTGCTAATACTTTACAGTGTCATTCAGTCTGCTTACCGTGGAGATATTCTGCCGGATCTGTACCCTCTCAGGAAGGCCATTGCAAAGTTGCAGGATGCAAGCTTTAAGCTGGACGAGGAGAAAGCCTCTGCCGAAACGGCCTTCCGTAAGGCGCTGAAGAATATTGATCGTGCACGCGATCCCCGCGTCGTTCGTCGGATCATCCAATGGATCAAGGAACATCTCGGTATTGGTGCCCTGCAGGTTCAAGACTTGAGGTTTGGCGCACTCAAATGGATGTCGTCTGTAACGGAGTCAAGCCTCTCGGGACCGGATATCTGCAGGTCGCGTAGCAAAGGCCCGCTATGTGATTTCGTACGTGCAGCTAAGAGGGTCAGAGTCGCCAATCAAAAACTCGCAGCGTTTGAACGTGGATTTATCTCTGAGGACGGCATTAAGGATAGAGAATGGTTCAAGCATTTGGGCGTTGCTCCCGGGAAACACACAGGTAAGTCTATTTATCTTTAGTTTCATTGTGCATTCTAGCTAATGGTTTTGATGCAGGGTATGCGCCGACGACACTACCAGGTCTAACGGAAGCTATTCTGATTGAGGAAGATCTCGATCTCGCCGAGTATGAGGCTGCTCGGCTGACCACGCTCATTGAAAACCTCGCAGACTTCCTTGAGGTCTAAAGTATCGTTGTATACTACCGCTTGTAGGCCTACAGGTCAACGCAAACAAAGCTCAGTATGAGCATGCTTTCCTAGACACTATTCGGCGTGGTCTGGTAAATTGTTAGCGGCGACCGAAAGTACTGGAAAGCAGCACTACGTGCAGTTATCTCCGACGCTGTCCCGAGTGCCTAATGCAGACGTTGACATGCCTAACCCGAGTCGCTCCAAATTCATTTCGTGGTCCACTTCAGCGGCTGGGAGGGGAGAAACAAGCACGGAAGCAATGTATGACTGAATAGCAGCTTCATGAATCTGTGGGCGTGACACTACAAGAGACCGGCAAGCGCACTGAACCGTTTGATAAGTAATAGCCACGGTAGTGCGTCTACAATACAAGTTTATCCTCGTAACGAGCGTCACGGATTAGCATAGGTACTGTACCGGTATTGACCAGCTATATCAGATACTAGGAGTCCTCCGAATGAGCATCAATCCGATTCAGCATCCGAATTTGAATTAGCATCAAAGTCAACCCAAGAACAATCGAAAAGATCTTTGCGGCACTCCCATGACTCTCCATGCCTATCCCAATCAACGTTTGTAACCGCTTCCTGCATGAGCTGCACCTGATCGACCATCAAATTCCTGCACATCGCGAATCGGAGTTTGTGTATGCGGACGCCACGTTTGGCTCGCATTATGACGACGTCATGAAGGCTTTTAGGTTCACCGAGTTCGAAGTCAATCTTCTCCAATTCTAAAGTATAGAGCAATCGATACGCTACGTCTGAGCGCTGCGTCCCTTCACTGTGAAACGCAGTGATTATGCCTTCAATGAAGTCCCAGGTCACATTGATAACTTCGAGCTCCGGAAAGTAGGCGAACCCAGTGAGCCAGAAGGTTTCTGGGAGATCATAGCAAGGTGTCACAAACCAGCTTCGAATATTGCGCTGAGCGACGATTTGACAAATGTCAAACATGATGGGTAGCTTGATTTCAGCGGACATATAGTTTGTGAATCGGATCGAGATTCGTATATCATCGTCATGAGGGTTCCAGAAATAATCAGATTTGAACGTTGTTGATGTGTCGAATTGGACTCCGGATGTACCCCATTGGACGTAGGTGCCGAAAGACAAGATGATGGAACCAAATCCATCAGGAACTTCCATGGCCGAAAATAGTTCAGTCAACCTGTGAGGGCCTTCAATGCTTGCTAGAAAGTGTAGAGCGATTTTAACGTCGACGGGAAGGGCTAGATGTGCGAAAAGATATATGACGATTTGGATAGGAATCTCTTCCAGCGCTATATGTTCCAACCGAGGGAGTGGGACTTTCAAGTTGTCCAAGTCTTGTATTCCCTGTAAATTTATGGATCGCTGAAACAAAAGTTCTTCCACGTCAGGCATACATCTCAGAGCTGGCAGGAGCTGCGACAGCGTGAAGACATATCCTCCGTCTCTGACATCTAGTATCCAAAGCCCACTGAAAATACACGATGTCCAGCTGATGTTACACCGTATGAGCTCAACACTCCGAAGTTAGGGCACTCGTCCTTGAAAGATCGTCTCTGATTTGGGGCTGAATTCAACATCGACGGGTAAAAGGTCCCCGCGACCGAATGTTTGGGTGTTTGGGGCAACGGTGCAGGATGCGATAATAAGCAGTCCAAAACACGATCGAACTCCGATGGAAATGAGCCCAACTGGAGGAATTTGATTCGAGGTAACTGTGAAAGTACATGCTCCAAGCAAGGTTGTAAGGCGTCCGCACTGTATGTGACGACCAAAGCAGCATTCTTCGACCTCTCAAGCATGATTGGTAGCCATTGAGCAGAGGTACAATTGATAGATGCCCAAAGAGCTAGGCAGTCGAGGGCGACTTAGCGCCAGTGCCTGCAACGGGTTCCGGGGACGGCTCACTGCGACTATGGGATCTGGAGAGCGAGGCACAGATTGGCGACAACTGGCGAGATGAAGGGGATAGGGTAACAGTATTTACTATAACATTGTCTCCAAACAGCAACACAGTTGCAAGCGGAAGCTGGGATGAGACAGTGAGGTTGTGGAACGTCGAGACGGGGAAGGTCGTTGCCAAATGGACAGGACACACTGCGTATGTGAGGTCAGTACTTGGGCTGGAGTCCAGATGGCGAGCGACTTGTGAGCGCATCCGATGACGGGGCAGCAAGAGTGTGGGATGTCGAGACCGGCAAAACAGTCCTTGAAATCAAGACCAGGCACAAAAATGTAAGGGATTTACTCACCCGATTCTACAAAAATTGCAACGGGTGGAACCCAGGAACCCAAGAGCTCAGGGTGCAGTACACGGGCGAGCTGCTCTCCACATTCTTGAAACACGATGGAGTAGTTTGGAGCTTGGCATGGATGTCGGATGGAAAGAAGCTTATCTCCGGCTCAGTATCACATGATGTAGCTCGATTAGGATATTCGACGGCAGCATATACTATATCGCCATCCTCGAAGGTCTCGAATATGCTATAACCAGCATCATGCACCTTGTCTCGGAAGGACCGCCTCTTTGCAGGTGCATCAGTTGATGAATTAGCGCGCCTGTGGAATCTCGACACGAACTTCCTCCCAGTTGAACCACCCCTCCAGCACGGATGATCAAGTGGGATGTGCAATGTATATACGTGTTAGACATTGAGGCCGTCCTAAAAGAAGCTGGTCTTCAAGACCTCCAGTCTATTCCAGATGTGAATGTAAAAATCACCCACTCTATATCACTAACAATCTCCACTTCTAGGTGGCGCGGGATGGACTCGAACACAAAGTACTTAGCATCTCGTCGCTCTTCAGTCAAGATCACATTCATTTCCCGCTCGCAGGTCCCAGCCTACAAGTCTTTGATGGCCGTACGTGAAGTCTTTGTCCGCCTTTTCAATGATTGTACGCGCGTCATTGAGAATCCCGATGAATGGCAGTTTTTCCGTTGTTTCAAAAACGTCCCACGAAGGATAGAAACGTACATTGATACAGCTGACCTTCTATATGACTTCCTTCCCCACGAGAGCTGCACGTTCGACTGGGGCCCGTTCCAGTTGCGTGATTTGCTGTAAGTTATGTTTCCTGCGTAGATACTAATAACAGAGTGCACAGCAACATCAGCCAATACATGCCATGCCCATGTTAGGTACCACTGAGTGGAGCGTGACTCGACACTTGCCCACTCCGTATGAGGTCTAGTTAACGTATGCCAGAAGTGATGTCCCGAGGAGACAAACAAACATCGCACTTCGCAAGTCACACATAATGCAACGTTCATCATGCCTCGAATCTCAACGTCGAGAGCTGGCCTTCTTCAAACTGCATCTCAGATACTTCCGTCTGTTGCATGATTTCGCGAACGTTCTTCACTTTCTTGTAGGTTAAAAAGGATACGAGAGGCGAGGACGCTGTGGATGGTGATCTGCGGACTGAAGATGTGATACATTACCAGTTGGTGGTGCGTATCTCGTTGGTGTAGCTGTTGGACTCACGAGTCTGATAGCAACCCATGAAATCTGTGTTCAACGATGAGTGCGTGGAATTTAAGCCAAGCATGCTACAACGCACCGGAGGACTGATCGTGAGGATGATACTAAACGAAGACACGACTTGATAAGAGGTAGGAAATCAGCACACGGGCCAGTCTTGCGAACGGAGTCATCTTGTACCTTCTAGATCTGACGAACAACATCAGGCACAGGAGGACTGACTCATGCGTGAGTGAAGGAATCTTCTTGAGAGACGAGACGACTGACCCAGTTCATAGAATAACAAAGCAACGTACTCGAAGATTCTCCCGTCCGCAAAAAGGCAGTCGCCCGGATTCGCTGTACACTATGAGCATCACGGTCACGGAAAGCAAAGACCACATGGCTAACGTCTTTTAACCGTGGTGGTGTCCCACGTGCCTGAATTCAACACCAGGTGAGTGTCCGAGAGGATATAAGAGCCGACAAAACAAACCTGGTTGTCGAATTCGACATCAGGTCTTCGCGGTGAAAGGAGAACAAAAAACTTACTACGGGAAAAACTACGAGGAATGTGAATAAACACTTACTTGTCCAGGAAGCGTAAATCCTCGTTATTAGCAATCCTAGACAAGAACATGTCAAATTTGGCGGCTCGTTCAAGACACGACATACCTTCTGCGGCTAGAATGCAGATAATGTGCAATACTGAGTAAAGAATATATGAGTAAACCAATACACAGCAGTAGGTTGTGCATGTTAACTTTTCCAAACCTAACACGCTATACAGCTCTGTGATGAATATATATGCGTGTAAGGGGTTTGATCGCTCATACTTTCACCAGGATAGTATTGTGTTCGAAGCGCAGCTATCCATGGGCCATGAGTAATTGTCGCAAAAAGCGAGATGCATAGCTCACCCGTGAATGTCATCCCAATGCCAAAAAAAAGGCAAGTATCGTGATATGGTGAATATCAATCGTACAAACATCCAGGTCGATGCCATACCCACTGCGACTTTCGGACGGTCATTAAAAGATTCTGTTACATACCCACCAAACATACCTCCACCTCTAGAGTAATGCAATAGTCAGAAATCTAGGCAAGAGGATCAGCACACAACCCCCCAAGAGTCGAATTGATGAACTGCCACTCACTAAAACAGCAAACGTTGTGACTGGGTTTTTTCAGTGAGACAATACTCATACAACACCTAACAATCCATACCATTGCAGTACTGGGCGGATAAAAAGTTAATTAGCTTGAGACATCGAAAACTCCGCAGATTGCACACCTTGGATGCCTGAAGGCCAGCGTCGACGTACAAAGCAGTGGTGTGACTGATCAAGTTCAAAGAAAGCACCAAGTGGGTTGTAAATCGCACTTCTCGTTGTGGATTACTCCCAATATAAGGACGCATAAAGACGGCAGTGCAGTACCGCGTAGTAGTAGTAGGTACTGCGTGAATTTACCCTGATGTTCGTGGGTGTCATGATGTAACATGACATAAATATTGGTTCACATCGTGATGATTCGTTCACCATTTACTTGCGATGAACTTGGAACAAGTTCGCCGTAGTGGCACTCCGAGTCGGATTGATATCATGATGCTGCCTCGATCGAGGCTGTTCCAGTCAGTCTACTCTACGGTCTTATATTTGGGAAGGGATTCACCACTTACCATCTTTATTTTTCGGATCTCGTTGACCGCAAAACTGCCAAACAGTGTCCCTCAACCGGAGATTGCTAGTCCTGGATCAAGGAACCCACGGAAGCGATATATTGATGTCCCGAGCACACCAGAAAACATCGTAGCACGGAAGCCGATCAATATGGACATATGATACATACACGATGGGACCAGCCGGAGTCGACGCACATAATGTTCATCAAGCCTCGAATCTCAGCGTCGAGAGCTGACCATGCCCAAACTGCATCTCAGATACTTCCGCATGTGTCGTATCGTTTCGCGATCGTCCTTCAATTTCTCGTAGGTTTAAAAGGATACGAGAGGCTAGGACGCTGTGTATGACGATCTGTGGACTAGAGATGCGATGCATTATCAGTTGGTAGTGCATATGTCGTTGTTGATGGTTGTTGGACTCACGAGTTTGTGATAGAAACCCATGTAACCTGTGTTCAATGATGAATGCATGGAAGTCAAGCCAGGCGTACTACGACGCACCGGAGGAACCATAGTCAGAATGATACTAAACAAAGATGTGACTTGTTAAGAGGAAGGAAATAAGCACACGAGCAGCTCCGACCAACAGAATAATCCTACTCATGATACAAATCA
The DNA here is from genome assembly GCF_016628075.1 of Suillus paluster. NCBI lineage: Eukaryota > Fungi > Basidiomycota > Agaricomycetes > Boletales > Suillaceae > Suillus > Suillus paluster. Next base: position 104,919 of record NW_024537658.1, read on the forward strand.
TATATCTCATCGAATCATTGAAAAATATTTCTTGAAGCGGTCCGACAGTATCTGTGTACCTTCTGGATTTGATGAACAGCATCAGGCACAGGAGGACTGATTCATGCCATGCGTGAGTCTCGAGAATTAAAATACAAGACGAGACGAAATGTCTGACCCAGTTCATACAGTAATAAAGCAGCGTATTCGAAGACGTTGTTTCTCCCGCCCACGAAAAGACAGTTGCCCGGATCCGCTGTACACTATGAGCATCATGGCCACGGAAATTAAGACGACATCACTAACATAGGGTAATCGGAGTCGTGTTTTTTGAATTGAATACTAGGGGAGTGTCTGAGACCAGATAAGAGACGATGAAACAAACCTGGTCGCAGTTAGAGCATCAGGGTTTCGTGGTGAAATGCGAACAAAAACTTACTACGGGAAAAACTAGTAGGAATGTTAGTAGACGCTTACTTGTCCAGGAAGCGTAAATCCTCGTTATCAGCAATCCTAGATAAGAAAATGTCAAAATTGATGGCTGATTCAAGACATGCAATACCTTCTGCGGCTAGAATGCAGATGATGTGCAGCACTGAACAAAACTTGGATGAGAAAACCAGCATAAGTACTAGTAGTAGGTTGTGCACGCTAACCGTTGGACGCTTGTCCAAATCTAACACACTACGAGGCTTTTATGAATATTTGCGCGTGTAAGGGGTTTCACCACTCACACTTTCACCAGGATAGTATTGTGTTCGAAGTGCAGCTATCCATCAACCGTATGTAATTGTCGCAAAAAGTAAGTTATAAACACGTATAGCTCACCTGTGAATGTCATCCCAATGGCAAAAAATGGCAAGTATCGTGATATGGTGAATATAAATCGCACAAACGTCCATTTTCGGCGCCAGATCCACTGCGACTTTCGGACGGTCATCGCATGATTCTGTGACCAGCGTGTTAAACACACCTCTGCGTCTAGAGTGATGCAATAGTCAAAAATCTAGACAAGTTGATTAGCACATAAACCCTCCGAGTTGAGTCAGTCAAGATACTCACTAAAACAGCAAATGTTGCGACTGGGTTGTTTCAGTGAGATCATATACACTCGCGCGGACATCTAACAAGACTCCGTACCATTGCAGTACTGGGCGGATCAAAAGTCGATCAGAAATCACGTATCAAAACTTCAGATTTTGCATACCTTGGATGCCTGAAGGCCAGCGTCGACGTACAATGCAGTAGGGTGACTTATCAAGTTCATAGCAAACAGCAGGTAGGCTGTAAAAGGCTGTAAATCGAGCTTCTCGCCTCGCGGCACTCCTCAATATAAGGACACATAGTAATAGCCGACGGCTGTGCCACAAAGTACGTAGTACCTGGCATAATTACTGACGGCAATAGACTAATAGTGCTATGCTAAGATACGCCAAGCGTTGCAACAGGGATCAGCGCTGGAGCGGGGCTGATCAGGGTTGATCATTCGAGAGATCAACAGGACGTGATGGATCGACAGGGATCAATGCTACTTACTATGAGATGGGCCACCGACGCATTGCCTGAATAGCTCCTCCTTGCAACACGTGAGTGAGCAACGGTAGACTCGTTTCGATTATTTGGTGGCAAGGATGTTGGAAATAATTAGATGGAGGCATGGTAGACATAAGACCAGTGTTCTGCCGGTCAGTGACTGTAGCGTTCCTTCCGTGAACGCAAAGGGTGTGAAAGTCGGCGACTGTCGGCAACGTTCACTCAACTGTGAACATGAGTCCTAGTATTCCTTATATAGAAAATAATACTTGAGCCTTGTGATATCTAAATCGTAAAGAATCTATAGATAATAGTATCGACTATCGAGCACCGTCGTTCCGACTCGTTCGGCAACCGGCAGAACACTGATAGTATCAACTATCGAGCATCGTCGTTCGGCAACCAGCAGAACACTGATAGTATCGACTATCGAGCATCGTCAATTCGAGCCAGCTACTACTCACATCCAGACGACGGTCCTACAGTCACTTCATCTTACGTGTCTCCGCCTTCTTTGTTGTGTCTGATGTATTAATATAAACTGAATTGTGCGATAATCAGCTCCACTATCTATGCTGAGTACAGCTAGTCCAATCCTTACCATTATCCCATGCGGAATCCTCGTGCCCACATGTATATGGTTTCTCATGGCTCTCAGTGCAAAATACAGCGCCCGCAGGCATCAGCAAACTACAAATTTGGTTACAGAAACCACACGTCAATACAGAGCAATACAAATCCATAGACGGTATCACGATTCACAAGGATCCACAAGGATTCACAGAGCGATACAAGGAGTACAAGGTGACAAAGTAATTACAACATAAATAGAACTATAGTACTATACTTGAAGGTCGAAGATAAAAATTCTATATATGTTCTGCCTCCGTCTCGGTTATATGAACTTCAGTGGGCCCAACTTGAGAATTTTTAGATAGTGTGAGTGCGAGCCTGAGTTAGTGATGGAAAAGTTCGGTTCAGTCCGGTTCACCAGGAAATTGGGTGAACGTTGAACCGGACGTCACGTTCGGTTCAGTGATTTTGCTGAACGCTGGACCGAACGTGCTCGAACGCGTTCAGTGCAGTTCGGTTCACGTTCGGTTTGGCGTTCGAATGCTAAACATCTGAAATTTGTGCACAAGGTTAAAAACACTGCGTGGCATCATGCGTGGACGTTTGTGTCTGACGCTGTTCAGGGAAGTGTGCGGTGTCGGGCCGTGAAGTTGGCGTGACGCCTCAAATGCTCTAATGTGAGGACTTAAGAACACTCGTACAGTAACGTCATCGGCCAACCAGGGGTTCTCATCGAGTGCAGCGGAACCTTGCGTGAACGCAGTCCAAGAAGCCGCCATTGTCATGAAGGTGTGCAATGTCACACAGCTTGTTAGAGCCTTCACAGTGATATGCATTTTAGGAGCTTTACAACCAGTCGAGAAGGAGAAGGATTGTGAGAGAAAGTCAGCAGGGACAGCGAGATACTCATGTTGGCGTTGTAGACCGACAGTGTATTGACGAGTGACATCTACATGTAAAATCTAATTGTTCGTGCACAGCGGATCAATGCTGCTCAAGCACGTCTAGATACAGATCGCGAACTGTGTTACAAAGGGATATTGTTTCACATAGGTACTGTGAAGGTATGAATGAAAACGCATCAGGGGATCTCCGTCCTTCGACAAGAATACAGCTACAATATCTCTAGCGTCCTGACATCCATCATGTCACGAACAGAAGCCATGTCCTTGACTTGCGCGATGATATTGCTATCCGAAGCAATCCTTTTGTACTCCCCACCACGCTGCTGCGCTAGCAACAGTGCACTGAAAGGCTGTCCCAGACGAACGATCAACCTCAACTCTCGTGAGTGAGACTCTGAATCAGCTGGCTCATTGTCTCCAGGAGACCAGATGGACTGATCATCTGACGGAGACTCAGGCTCCTGCCAGTTTTCCATGCTCTGCGTCTTGTCAGCAGAGTCAGGCAGCTCGATGTCATATCGATTCCACGGACGGACGAACAAGAATGGCTGCCGACTAGAACTTGCCCGTGAGAGCTGAATTAAGTGATCTTCTGTGGTGATTGATAGGTCGTTAAGCCCGTGTGCCTTGACAGTATAAGTGAAACACTTCTGCGAGTCTTGACCATGCTTCCATTTGAGTTCTGTGACGGGGAATGCGATGCAAGGCAGATGCAGCCTGCAGTCCGCGAAACGAGGAGCACTTAGGCGGCTAAGTGCATCACAAAGCGTCAAAGCCAGCTGCACAATGGCAGGATCTCGCAGCAACGAGACTGACATCTGTATCTGATCTTCAGATAGAGACGGTGACATGTATGGCGGAAGGTTGTATGAGGCAATGTCAGCTGGCAGACAGCTATTGAACTCGGATGCTTTTCCGACCCAGTCCAAGGCTGTAATGTCGCCGGACTGGGCAATGATGGCCTGCAAGAGTCGTCCGAGTGCCTTCTGCTTCGTCTCGCCGTAGATGACAGGGAGGTGAACGCCGAAGACGCCAAACATGCGTCCCAAGCACAACCCATCAATCTCTTCACCCAGGGAATCGACTTGGAACAAAGTACACACGTGATGTGACACGAAAGTCACTGAAAGGTTCGCGTTCGGCGTTCGGACATGTTCGAACACGTTCAAAAAGGTTCGGAGAAAGCTGAACGTAGAACCGAACTATGGGTTCGGTTCAGCCCATACCCCGAACCTTGAACCGGACTTCAGTTCGGTTCGGGAAAAGTCCGGTTCGAACCGCGGTTCAGGACTGAACTTTTCCATCACTAGCCTGAGTATGACTCAGGCTCTGAGTTTAGTACGAGGACAAGGTGCCGACTGTCTGACTGTCTGTAGTAATACTTTTGTAGTTATGATAGTGACCGGACGCGGAGAGTGAGCTGACAAGAGAATGTATTATCTCAGTATCTGATAGAAACTCCGTAGCACAAGTATAGTACCTGACAAGAGAATGTATTCTATGTCTAGTTAGCGCTCTGTATAGTATAGAAATAATAAGGGCTTACATCTCAGTATCTGATAGAAACTGAGATGTTTGAACGGGATACTTGTAGCTTTATACGTAGTCAGTATAACAATGCGAAATATAAGATGCATATAGGATGGCATAGGGATCAAGTCCAATTATCAACTAACCTCGGCCGACGTCAATACGTTGCCTCGTCTCCTAGCATGGTTGCACTCATCATGTCTCACTCTGACGTTGCTAGTGTTCCCTTCATTTTGTCTTCCGATTCTCCTGATACGTTAGAGCTCAACAACTTTCAGCAAGTCATAAATAACAAAATTGAAGATGAATACTCACTGTTGTGCCCTCTGAGTGACTCCAAGTCATGGACATTGAGATACCAAATTTCTTTTGCTCCGTATGTAGGTGTTCAACATTGAGCTCCACCATCAACAAATGAGAATTTGCGGCCTGGATGCACTGATGCCAGATGTTGAGAATCACCAATTGGTGTGCCAAAATGCAGTTGGCCAGGTGCTTCTTGGCCTTGCACACCTTTTGTTTAGCTTTTGGCAGCTGCAAGTGCGAGATCAGAGTGCTTGTTGCCTTCTATTTCTCCATCCAATGGGGCATAGTCACCTTGCTGCAGAATGTGAGTCCTGATGAGTGAAAACAAGTAAGGTACTCACAAGGTGCAGTGCTATAGGGAATTTCTCATCCTCGATTGATGATGCTTCATGCCAATAGGCACCAATTGATTTGTGGTTTGAAGAGGTCTTTGGTCACATGGCTCATCTGAATGTCCTCCAGGACTTGGAGAAGGGGATGCAGTACTATGGAATATTTGAAATGCCAAGTCATGATTGTGTTGGGTATTAGAGGCTGCACCGCTGTGGGGAATACTCCCACTGTAGGCATAAAACCCTGTTGATTCTGCATCGTCTCACATCAGTTCTGCATATTCTGCACATTCCGCATTTCCCATGCATTGTCTGATGTGTTCCGCATTCCTGCGCATCCTTCAGAACACACCTGCACTATCCGATATTCCCGCGCATCATTGGACAACCTTTGCATGTCCTGTCCCCATCCTTCCAGGTCCATTGGTACGCTGTATCTCTCTTCCCATTGCTTCTAACGTTATCCGGATCACATTGACACATGCCCTTATGGCATGGACCCCTATTGCACAGTATTGCGCCCATGTGCACTGCCTGCCTTCACTTCCGCTTCCTGGGAATTTACTACCTGTACCTCAGTGTTCCTTGAAAATAATGTTCCCTATAAGTAGTGGTACTCAGGACTTGGGTGTTTTTTATTGAATCTCATCTCTTACCTTCCAACTTTTCTCCGATTTTTCCTTCACCTTACTAGAGGACCACTTTGACTTATGCTCACTATCAATATAAACTTGTGATATACTCCCTCGACTTGATCTGCAAGTTCTAGCGAATCTGTACATTCTGCATTTTATCTGTTTGAGTTCTGCTTCATTCCACTTGTTCCGCATTTTTGCAGATCCTCATCCTACCTGCAGTAGGGTTGATTAGGGTCATTTAGGCAGAGACTAGCACCCCCCAGTAGCAATCCCCATTAGGGTCGAACATGCTTGTTCTCAAGTGAGGCAGCAGGCAGCAAAGACCCAACTGTGTAGTAGATCGATTTCTTGCTGCTACACTTGTTGTACCCACACCGCATGTGTATCTGCACAAAACTCTCATATAAGGCTTTCCTGCTCATGGCTCTCATCCCAATTCCAAAGTATCTACATCCCAATCAACGAATGCAGGGCATGCTTGAAGACCATCTCATCCATGAATGCCTTTTGATCGTGTTAAAGCCATTGATGAAAGCTGCTGAAGTCAGGATTATGATGTCTGATCTGGTAGGAAATGTCTGTCATTGCTTTACCCCTCTCACAGCATACATTGTTGATACCCCAGAGGTGGCCATGCTTGCATGTGTGCGCGGAAGGACCTCTCCTTTCACCATGGCCTTGTATTTGCAGTTTGGGGATAATTTCTGGCACCCTGATTGTACGTGCACCATCACTCTTGGACAGCTTGCTAGAATCAAGGTCAATCCTGACTACCTGGAGACTTATTTTGAGGCTTGTGCTGACTTGCGGCTGAATGGCATGTATGCACTGTTCTGGATGGATTGGCTGCTCGCCAATCCCTCTATCTTTCTGAAGCCAGAATTATTGCACCATTGGCACAAAGAATTTTATGATCACAATCTTCAGTGGTGTATTGTGGTTGTTGGAGCTCAGGAACTGGATTTTTGGTTCTTGATATTACAGCCGACTACTGGCTATCGCCACTTTTCTGGCAGAATATCAAAACTGAAGCAAGTTACAGGTAGGGGTCACCGTGATATTCAGTGCTATATTGTTGGCCTAATATCCAGTGCAGCCCCTCGTTGTTTTGTCATCATGATACATGCGCTCATGGATCTTCATTACCTAGTGCAGCGTCCTGCACCTGGCAACAATCTCTTAGTGTGTATTGACCAATCTTTGTCAACCTTTCACGAACACAAAAATGTTATCTTGACTTTAGGCACATGGATGGGCGCAAAGAGGCCTATTGAAAATTGGCATATTCCTAAGCTCAAGCTCCTACAGAGTGTCACTTCCAGCATGTGGAAAGTTGGCGCCCTCATACAGTGGTCTGCAGACACTACTGAACACGCACACATTTCTGAAATAAAGGAACCTACATGGCAAATGAATAACAATGATTACTGACCCACAGATCTGTTGTCATCTTGATCGGGAGGAGAAGTTGCAGTGTTTCGCAATTTCCACATCACTTAAGAGCCATCCCGCATCCCATGATCCTGATTTTAGGGTTGAAGATGCTCTCAAGGAGGATGACCTGGACAATTGAGACTGACAGGAAACAAACAATCTGTCATATCCCATACCTCCAGATCCGGAATTCCAGAACCCCACCACTAAAGTTTGGTCCTCCATCCTGTTATTTTGCCCGGTGCTCCACTCTCATCTCTGGACTCACCCCTATCTCCTTTTAGAATAGCTATTGCTCCAGCTACCAGCTGTGTCCTTTCTGCTATGCTTACTGATCCGTCTGTCCTTGTTTCATTTCCAACCTCACTGCTTTGATCCGTTATGCACTTACTAATAGACTTTCCACATGCTTCGTACATAGCCCTTACTTTGCTGACTGATTTACCTACATGATACCTACAGTATATAAACTCCTGTAATTCTCCGGAACTCCTCAGTTTGAATATCATCTTAGTTCTGCTCATTCCTGCTTCTCTGGACTTGAGTCTCATCTCTTGTCTACCTCCAAGTCTTAGGGGTTAAACCTTAGGACTAAATCTCCAGCTCTACCTTAGGGTAGTCTAACCTCTGTTCTGTTTCTACTCCGGACTTGTCTGTAGTAGCCTTACTCCGTTCTCTCATAATCTTCTGGAGTTCCGCCGAACTCTCCTGACGTCTGACCTCTGGACTTCTCCCAGACTTCCATCAGACTTCCCCTCTGCCCCTCGGAAATTAAGGGCATGTACTCGGGTAAGGGGCGCAGCACACAAGCTGAAGCCAAAGCCCTTTGAGTAACCTCCCCCTTGAGCACGACCTTAACACAATCTGTGAATGGCACTCCTTGAGGAGATGAACCACACTCATGTTGCAACCGATTATTTCAGCAAAGCCAGGCAAATGGCTACTGTGAGATGTGATTCCAGTATCCCTCACCCTCATCGAACATTTATCGCTGAAAACACTGCCATCCACCTCAACTACAATCCATCTCGCATGGGAGTCAAAGTTGATGATGTCAGTACTGACTTCAACTTACTGGATCTGCATGTTGTGTTTTCAGGCTTCTTAGAGTGTGATGTGAGAGAGAGGAATAGTTCATGGGGTGGGGGGTCTGAGATGGAGACTGTTGATTGATCATCTACCAATCCTTCCATTCAACCGCATTCAATTATGGGACATGGTTTGCCTCCAGCAGATGTCTTTCCATGATCCCAGTATTGTGTTGCCGGCTCAAACTGTCCATGCCTCTCCTCCTGGCCCTGGGTGGCCAAAAGGTTGATGGGACACCATCCTTGTCAACATGGATACCACACATGAATGGCCTAAATCAGGTCTATTGGGTGAGTCCTTTTTCATCATATACAGTGGCTCAAAAAACTGTCCACATGTTTGTGCTATTTTCACTATTTACATTATTGTATATGAATGGACAGGTAGACCGGGGATATGCCAGTGGGGTACTCTGTAGTACTCCTTTGGTGCATGAATTTGAGCCCTTGCCCGTGGGAATTTATGGTAATGTGGTGGCACTATAAGCCTTACAAAATGATGACTCATGTGGACAGTTTTTTGACCCTAGATTAAAATTATATAAATCATTAGTTATGACACCATAAAGTCATGCCACTATTAAATAAATTATGAAGTGGTGTCATTATGACATTATTAAACCTATCTCTAAGTATATAATGAAGTGTGTCCCATATATCATAGTCATAATCACCATGAAAACCATCTCCTCTGCTCAAAGGGATAATATCCTTTCTCTGTCTACTACTGGCCTCTCTACTTGTCAAATAGCCTCTAGAACTGGTTTATGTAAGTCTACTGTAGCCAACCTCATCAAAGAATGTCACCCAGACAAGGAAAACTCCAGTGGAGGTCGTCCATCCAAACTCACCTCTACTGATAGGAGGGTCATTATCCAACATATCACCACAGGAAAGGCTGATAATGCCGTCCAAGTCACTCATCATATCAATTCCATCATTCCTACTCCAGTTTCTTCACAAACAGTGAGGAATGTCCTTAAGGAAGCCAATCTTAGGGCTGTAACAAAGAAGAAAAAGCCTCTTCTTTCCATCACTCATAGGAAGAGAAGACTAGCCTTTGCCCTAGCCCATCAAAACTGGACTGTAGAGGACTGGAAGCAGGTCATAAGGTCAGATGAGACTAAAATCAATAGAATTGGGTCAGATGGGAAGGTACATGTGTGGAAAAAGAAGGGGGGCCCTCTTACAGACAGAGAGATTAATGGAACTCTCAAGTTTGGAGGAGGTTCTTTAATGGTATGGGGATGTATGGGGTGGAATGGTGTGGGATTGCTTGCAGAAGTTGAGGGGAGGATGGATGCTGAGCAGTATATGGATATCCTCCATTATCAGCCTTTCCTGTGGTGATATGTTGGATAATGACCCTCCTATCAGTAGAGGTGAGTTTGGATGGACGACCTCCACTGGAGTTTTCCTTGTCTGGGTGACATTCTTTGATGAGGTTGGCTACAGTAGACTTACATAAACCAGTTCTAGAGGCTATTTGACAAGTAGAGAGGCCAGTAGTAGACAGAGAAAGGATATTATCCCTTTGAGCAGAGGAGATGGTTTTCATGGTGATTATGACTATGATATATGGGACACACTTCATTATATACTTAGAGATAGGTTTAATAATGTCATAATGACACCACTTCATAATTTATTTAATAGTGGCATGACTTTATGGTGTCATAACTAATGATTTATATAATTTTAATCTAGGGTCAAAAAACTGTTCACATGAGTCATCATTTTGTAAGGCTTATAGTGCCACCACATTACCATAAATTCCCACGGGCAAGGGCTCAAATTCATGCACCAAAGGAGTACTACAGAGTACCCCACTGGCATATCCCCGGTCTACCTGTCCATTCATATACAATAATGTAAATAGTGAAAATAGCACAAACATGTGGACAGTTTTTTGAGCCACTGTATGTCAATGAATATAATTAATGCACTTCCCCAAGGTCACACTATCTGCAAATTATGCCTCATAATGTGCCCAATCCATTGTTGAGGTTCTTGTATCGCTTGGCAAGATCAGTACCTTTGTTATGTGCAGTGTCTGAACATTGGCCCCTGTGATCCTGCCACTGGGATGCATGTGTTGAAGTGTGCCAAGTATGTAGACAGTACCCCTATAGGTAGTATCATTCCTCTTCGCCAACTCTGTGCATTTATTAGTATCATCCCTCATCTGGGGGATGTGGTGGATGTACGATTGACTTTGGCTATGTCTATGCATTACTGCTAGGATTTTCGCTTGAACAAATATTTTGATAAGGACTTTTATTATGCACTTCACTATACTACTACCCCAGATAGCTAGATATCAAATTTTTGGATACCAATGCTACTAGTGTGTGTACTGTTTTAAATGCACTGCCAATTTTAATATTATCAAATCAATGAATTTCTATGTAGCTTACTGAAAGAACAAGAGTGCCACGCTGCCAGTGACAACAGGACAACAAATAGCACCTCCCATGTCAACATCTTTCACCAACTATCTTCTAGTGGCTGTCAGTACTGTCACCATCCATCCCATACATTGCACAAAGGATGAAATGGATATACTCATGAAGAGTGAGTTGGGCCTGCAAGACAAAGATCCCTGGGTTCTGTGGGAGGAGGACCTCTAGCCTAAGACCTCCATCCTTATAAGCCTTGTCCCTCATTCAAATCTCAACAAATTGGAAATCAAGAGGATCACTTACATCAAACAAGTACCAGGAAGCCACACTTAAATACATGGGGCTCCTGTTTTTGATAAGGAATGGCGGCTCAAGGATGCTTTTCAGAGGAAATGCAAGGTGCCAGCTAGGCATACTTGGCTGCAGGATCAGACTGAGTCACAGACAGATACCGACATAGAAGGAGATTCAATGCTAGAGACAGAGGGTAGCTTGGGGCAGCAGGCTTTCATCAAGGCTGGAATGAAAAGAGCAAAGCCTGTAGGAGAAACAGAGGAAAAGAATTGGGAGTGTCTTTTCTGGGCTGTATACTATCACATGCATGAGCTGCTCAAGGAGCAAATCCCAGAGCACAATGCTGATGGATTGCAGCCCTCATCATCATAGCGCTCGCACATTTTGCCCTTCACAGAAATGGCAGCTCTCCAGTACTGGTCTTCAGAATTTGCTACCAATCCCATGCCAGACACTACCAATTTGTGGAAGCCTGATCTTGTCCTCCTGGATTACAGGCTCAGAAAGTTCAGTTTATTGGAAAAGTCCTGGAAAAACATCCTCACAGGAGTTGAGATCACCCAATCTGACCTCTCTGTTGATTGCAAATACCTTTGTTCTTGGGGGTTGCTACCAAGGGTTATCTGATGATGCGGGAGCAACTGTGGTGTTGTTTTATCCTACTTTTGGTATCTCTAAGTTCAAACTCTGTGCTCATTATATGGATTGTTCTGGCATGGTGATCTCAAAACCACTCCCGATCGTTACATCCCCTGTATGTTTTGTTGACGTGTTAAATACCATCACTTTAGCAAATCGCCCTTCCCTTGGCTTTGATCCAACAATCCATATCTGCAACTCTTGCAACACCATTCCAAATCAAGCTAATTTACCGAACAGCTTTGATGTCATGCTTCCTGGGGCGATAGGTTGGGTTTATGACAATGATGAGAATGTGTACTTGATCATAGATATTCTATGGAAAAGCTGTGGACTTTTCAAGTGGGGAACCGTCTGCTATCATGTTCAAGACAAGTTTAATCAGGAGTATGCACTGAAGGATTGTTGGGTCGATGAGGATGTCAAAGACATTGAGATACGGCTTCTCAAAGCGGTCAAATGCATCCCAAATGTGGTTCAACTTAGGAAATATTGGGATGTGCTGTATGATGGGCAGCCCAACTCCACACCACATATTTGTAGTCATTGCTTGACATTCAAATTTGAGAAAAAAATCCATTGGTGTACTCTCTTGACACCCTGCAGGCTCCCATTGACACACTTCAACAATGTACCTGAGTTAATTGGGGTTTTTCGTGACCTTGTTGTTGGTGAGTTCCTTTCACAATCACCTGAAGTCCTCTGTAATCACCATGAGTTGTAGCCCACAAGGCAATGGTGGGCTGATGTGTCCTTCATGGAGACCTCAGCCCCAACAATGTTATTATTTACAGAGGAAAAGGCTATTTTATAGACTTTGACCATGCAAAGTTTCTCAATGATGATGAAAAAGCGGACGCAAGTCCACATGGTACTGTGCATTATAATGTCACAATTATTTCTGCTTGCATTAACCTCATGGTTTATAGGGAACTGTACCATACATATCCTTTTGCATTCTCTGCCTAATGGGAGATGGCCTTTTGGTCGAACATATGCCCTGCAATGATCTTGAGTTGCTCTTTTACATCCTGCTCAAATTCACTGTGATGTATCTAGGACCGAAAGGTGCACTGACCCCCCAACCTAGCGAAGAAGCTTTGTGACGGGACACCATTCAGAGGTGGGGGCTCACCTATGAGAGCATGACCCGTGATGGTCTTGTGACCAGCAGTATGTGGAAGCGGGAATTCATCCATGGTCTGGCTGACCCACCATTAATCACCCTGTACTTTATCCTCTGCTGCCCCCTCCTTGAAGAGTGGCATTGTGCAATCTCTCTTGCAAGCACTCAGTCAATTACCCTGTCTCACGATAAAATCTGCAATATTCTAATGCGGGGCTTAAGTATGATCAGTCAGCAACTTGCCCAGATACCTCCTCCTGCACCTCCATCTGTGCTGGAACCAACCCTGCATCTACATCACAGCAGGTTGCAACCATCACCATATCACAGACAGTACCTCCTATACCACCATCTGTGCCCACCAGCATGCCAACTGTCGCCCAGTCACTTCCTGATCTTCCCTTAGCTGTTTGTCGGGCTCGTCGTTCAAAGCCAGCACCTGTCAAACACTAGTTGGCTGGTTTGGTTTTTCTCTCATTGTATACATATATGTAGAGTATGCCCTGTGACACACACTCACTACATCCGATATCTCATGTTTATTCTTCACTTAACACCCCACAAATGTGAGCTCTACCTACATGTAGTGCTTTGTATAATGTACACTTCCCAGCTTACATAAGTCCCTGTGGTTATATTTTGGGATGTTGTCCAACCTCAAACTTTGTCAAGTTCTATCCATACATCCAAAGAAGAAAGCCAGGCACACTTCTCCCAGATGGTCCTTGAGTCCCCACAATTCAAGGATGAGGAAGGTCACCAATACAGCACATGAAGACACTGATGGTTCTCGACGGCCTCATATTGTGATGAAGATGGCAATACTCACATGGATCTCAACCAGGGGAATTTTGACAGCCAAGTCTTGGATGACAATCCTACTCATCATGAAGCCACAGACACTTTTGATGTCCTTGAATGCCATCAAACGAAAAATGGACAATGCAAAGCTCCCTCCCCGACTCATTTAGCACACATCCATGTAAGTTTTCATTTTACTTATTATGCACAATTACTGATCTGTCCCCCAGTCTTCTCATGAACACAGGTCTACCCATCCACGTGAGACTGGCTCAAAGTCTCATCAGCATTCACCCAGTCATGTAAGTTCTTGTGACTTCAGGTCTGTTGTTTTTCATTTATTGTATTAGGGATCTCGTCGCCCCTTCCTCGAACAAGCATACACTTCTTCCTCTTCCATGCACTTGACCCATGGACACGCACCTCACAGAGCACCATCTGAAAAAATCACATCAACCCACATGCAGCCAGATAGACTACCTGCACACCTCTCTGTTACTCATTCAAAGTCCCCTCAACACTTACCTTGTTCTTCCTTCTTCCGCAAACTGTCTCCTTGTCCGTGCTCTCCAACTCAGTCTATAGTTTCTTTCAGTCACAAACTGCCCTCCTCTCGTGGACAGTCTTTGGCACAGTCTCTGCCCAGGCATTCTGCTCAGCCAGATCAGACACCTTCTCCTGCTCCTAGTTCAAACCGATCTCACTCTCGTAGGGCCACACCTGTTCAATGCAGCAAATCCGGAGATGGTGCATGGTGTACCATCCAACAAGGTAATCCCTCAAAGCTCAGCTTCTATTCAGCATCTTGGCAAGCTTTCCTGCAGGAAGTGAAGTTGGGAATGTGGTTGCAGGGAGTTTTATTGCATCCTCTTCCAGCTCATCAGGATGCGGTATCACTGGTACAAGAAGTTTTGGATACCATATTATGGACATACCACATTAAAAAGCTGAAGCTTGACAATGGTAACTTGCCCTGCACCATCAGAAGTCGCTCCAATTTGATGTCCTTGTGAAGGTTATTTCCCAGAGTATAAAATGCCGATGCCACAACTGGTAAGTACTGAGCTTAAATACAAACTTCACTAATGAACCAACAGCTCTGTGATGACCTGTTCACCTTTTGTATGGAGCTCAAAAAAATTGTGATATTTATTGCGAAGCAATTATACGGTATATTCTTAAAGGGCAACTCAATGCACAAGGAGCATGTCAGGGAAGCAGCAGCTAAGCTCCTGAAGACCAGTGAATATCTTCGGCTCCCTGACTCTTCTGAGGTCAGTGACAACATCATGGCGTGCGACATTCATTATTGACATTTGCAGGGAAAATATACCAATTTTGTGTCACAAGTCCTCAAGGAAGCCTACCTCAGTTTTTACTATGGCAATGGTAAAAAAGCACTCAAACTAACTGATGAATTTCAACGCAAAATTTTTGTCAACAGCCTTATTCTGGTGGCCATGGTCATAGGCTTTGGTTTTATTAATTTTTATATTCATTGCTGATCAATGCTTAACAGATGAAGGGTGTTCTCTCCAGCTTCCACAACAGTGGTACTGACAAGGTGCCTGACCTTACCACTGACATGTGCAGGGCTGACTTCAACACACTGCAAAAGTCTATCAACAAGTTGATGGTCATTCCCAAGTGGCATGTTGAGCTTGAAGAGATGCTGAGGGAATAGGCCAAGGAGGGGATGATAGGTGGACTTCGCAATGACTTGGACAACGCAGCGGTGTGGGGAATTCCCCCACTGTAGATGTAAAACCCCATCCTTTCTGCATCGTCTCACATCAGTTCTGCATATTCCGCACATTCCGCATTTCCTGTGCATTGTCCAGTGGGTTCCGCATTCCCACGCATCCTTTGGAACCCGCCCGCACCATCCAATATTCCCACACATCGTCGGACAACCTTCACATGTCCTGTCCCCATCCTTCCAGGTCCATTGGTACGCTGTACCTCTCTTCCTGTTGCTTCTAACATTATCCAGATCACACTGACACATGCCCTTATGGCACGAACCCCTATTCTGGAGTATTGCGCCCATGTGCACTGCCTGCCTTCACTTCCACTTCCT
The DNA here is from genome assembly GCF_016628075.1 of Suillus paluster. Lineage (NCBI taxonomy): Eukaryota > Fungi > Basidiomycota > Agaricomycetes > Boletales > Suillaceae > Suillus > Suillus paluster. The sequence goes on from NW_024537658.1 coordinate 120,579, forward strand.
GAGAAGTTTACTACCTGTACCTCAGTGTTCCTTGAAAATAATCTTCCCTTTAAGTAGTGGTACTCAGGGCTTGGGTGTTTTTTGTTGAATCCCATCTTTTACCTTCCCACTTTTCCTTCACCTTACTAGAGGACTGCTTTGACTTATGCCCACTATCAATCTAACCTTGTGATATACTTCCCTCGACTTGACCTGCGAGTTCCAATGAATCAGGACGTTCCATGCTTTATCCGTTCAAGTTCTGTTTCATTCTGTTCCATTCCACTTGAGTTCCGCTTGTTCCGCTTGAGTTCTGCTAGTTCCACATTTTTGCGGATCCTCATCCTACCTGCGGTAGGGTTGATTAGGGTTTTTTAGACAGAGACTAGTACTCCCCAGTAGCAATCCCCTTTAGGGTTGAACGTGCTTGTTCCCAAGTGAGGCAGCAGGCAGCAAAGACCCAACTTTGTAGTAGATCAATTTCTCGCTGCTGCACTTGTTGTACCTACAGTGGGCAGCAAGGATATCAATATCATCATTTAGTAGATTTTTTGAGCCATTACAATGTCATTTGCACAGCATGTTTGATCTGTCTACAATAATCTGGTCTGCCTGCAATGTCAAGTTTGTCTACATTGTCCAGTGTGTCCAGTCTGTCAATATTGTGCCTTTCTGTATGGATTGTAAGGCTTTGTGACAGGATTGTAAAGAAGGGACTTAGCTGTGGGATTGTACTGTTTGTACAAATCTGTACAAATCTGTACAAGGTTCCCCTAGTTTGCTGATGAGTTTTTCTCCTTGCATCTCATGGCTTCTGGCAAGAAGAAGACTCAAAGCAGCAGTCAAGGCTGGTGGTGGGCAGAATTTACAGAACATCCTGGCTACGAGAGTTCTGAACCAGCATCAATGGTGCAGCAGAAGGCAAAGGTAATTTGCACCAGACTACTTGAGCACCATGTTGCAGCAGAACAGCTTTGTGATCAAAGTGAGATACAGTTTGGATTGTGGGATCATGTACAAGATGAGCATGCAATTAAGGGAGCAGGTATTAACTTCCTCTCACAAATTTTACTATTGTCATTTGCTAACACTTACTACATCAGGAAAAACTATATCTCTATATAGAGGACCATCCTCTATATAGCCCCGATAGCACACCACAGCTCTATACAGTCTATGGCAAGCTATCACAGCACTATAGACCAGTATAGACATCATGAAAGTCTATATATTACCATAAAGTTTGGTAAGTGTATTTAGAAGTAAAACATTTCAACAACTATAGACCCCAGTAGACCATGGGAACTTTTTTCGATGAAAACCAAAGTTGTAGTCCTTGTCTAGGGAAGTCTATCCATAGTCTTATGACTTCAATAGGTTAAGATCCTAGTGAGTTATAAGGAAAATACTCGAAATTGAAGGGTTCAAGAAAGCAACTTGACCATGGGAACTTTTTTCGATTAAATCAAAGTTGTAGTCCTTGTCAAGGGAAGTCTATCCATAGTCTAATGACTTCAATAGGTCAAGATCTTAGTGAGTTATAAGAAAAATACTTGGAATTGAAGGGTTCAAAAGTGTTAAGGTACACCTTATTTATGTAAGCAAAAACGCGAAAATTCACCTTATGTGTATTCAAAATCCTAATGCTAACAGTCAATTTCATTGTCTTTTTCTTACTGTCATAATCCTAGTCCTATTAACCAAAAACTCGAAAATTCACCAAGTCTTGTGTTGTGGCTTTGTTTGGCACTGCTTATGTAAGCAAAAATGCGGTCAACCAACAAGTCTTTTCCCATTCTTTCCTTCCCCCCCACTGCCCCCTCATTAGATTATCTTCCATATTTCTCTTACAATTTTCGAGTTTTTGCCTCTCTTCTCTTCTTCTTGCTTCTCTATCCTTCTCTTGGTGTTGATGTTGTTGGTGCTGGTACTGGTGCTGGTGCTTTGAACTCTGGTAAGTCTCCCTCCATAATTTTCGCATTTTTGACTATTTGACTAATCTTTTTTCTAACCCTCTCCTTCTAGCTCTCTTCCCTCCTGCTCCTCCTCCCCCCAACTATTTTCGCATTTTTGACCATTTGGCAAGTCTTTTCTCTGACTCTCACTTCCTCCTGTCTAATCCTCTCCTTCTAGCTCCCTTCCCTCCTCTTCCCTCAAGAATTTTCGCAATTTTCACTATTTGGTAAGTTCTTTCCTCTCTGATTCTTCCTTCTAGTTCTCTTGCCTCTTCCTCCTGTAATTTTCGCATTTTTGCCTGTTTTGTAGTTATTAGTTTACATGTATTGTAGCAGTTGAAATATAATTTGGAATTTTCGCTTTTTTTAATTTTTAATTTTGAGAACACTATCATGGCAACAAACAGCTATTAAGAGAAATTTTTGCTTTGTGTTTTGAGCTATAATAGCTACAATAGTTGTGGTATGTTCCACCCAGCTATAGCAACTTTAATAGAGCTATATAGCACTATACACTGGTGTAGTAAGCCTGCACAATTGGGCACTTGGCTATACGAGCTATAGGGCTATGGAGTCTGTATAGCAGTCTATAGCGCTATGGGTGGCTATATAGCCTTACCACATTTTCCTGATGTATTGTAGTATGAGCTACTGGCCAGCAGGATTCACAATGGATCTGGCTCATCAGCCATCCTAAAACCCTTCTGACCCATATTCAGGACTGTGGCCTACATACAGAGAGTGTTTGGTTGCAGGCATGAGGTGATCTTGCAGCACATCAACCAGCAGCAGTACTATCTGTGCCTCAGTTGTATCATGATTCTTCTCAGATTGCAGGGCCCTCCTCAGCCATGCATTCAACACCATCTTATCTTCCTTCTTCGGCATCGGCATCACCAGCTCTCAGTCTCTTTATTCCTTTGGTGTCTGCCAGTGGCTCTTCAAGCTTGTTATCTTTACCAAACCCACTGGCATTCGACTCTCATGCACCAAGTCCTTCAATGTCTGATGTTGCCCTCCTTCCACTTCAAGTTCCCTTAAAGCGCCAATGTCTGAATTCAGGTGTATATACTCTATTTTGCAGCCTGTCACTCCACACATCGGAGCTCACTGGCTAACCAGCCAAACTTGGACTGAGGCTGACTAGGCAGATTGGGAAGCAGGGATAGCACGTGTAACTGCAAGTACAGGATTGCTGCTACAATGGGTCGAAAATACAGAGTGGTTGAAGCTCTGTGATAGGTTTATTCCTCATGCAAAAGTTTCGTCGGCAAAGGTCCTTACAAAACATGTCATACCACAAGTCCTGCATGATATCAAAGGGAGCGCAAAAGAAGAATGTCATGGTGCAGTAGGAACACTTCAATGCGACAGATGGACTGGTGAGAATAGCCATCATTTGTTTGGTTTTATGATGACCATAAAATGAAAGATAAGTATCATGTACATTGTTCTATGACCTTTCCTGAAACATTACTAGCTGTATCCTGTCTGTGCTCATGATGCATTGGGTGATCCACACCATGCTAAAGAGCTCCTCAAGCAGATGATCAAATCAATAAATCAAGTCGAGTGCGAGTGGGGAGTGACTATTATTGCATGCACTACTGATGCATCCAGAGAGTCTTGTAAGGCTTGACAACTCCTTTGTGCAAGATTTCTGCACTTGGTAACACCTGACTGTTTAGCTCATCAGGTAGATTATTGATGCAATAATACTAGTATATGAGTTAGCTCCACCTTTTTTACAGTTCAACCTTATCATGGGGGACCTCTTCAAAGCCAAGGATGACTATGGGCAGTATGGTGACCTCACACAGGAATTAATCACATGGCTTCATAGCAAAACTCATGTTCTCACTCTCCTTTGTGAGCTGCAAATGTCAACCATTGGAAAGACATTAGCCATCATTTGTGCTGTTCTCACTCAATGGTTGTCACATTATTTAGCATATGTGCAACTTTTGGATGTTCGGCCAACACTAGAGCTGTTGATAACAAAGCACAAGGCAGATATATGATCCACAGGGGATGCTTGGTCATAAGCAAAGACCTCAGCTGCAATTGCCATAATCAAAAACCCAATGTTCTGGCATGTGATGGCTAGGTGAGGATATCTTTGTTCGTGATATAGTGCAATTTTAGCTGATATTGCACTACCGTGAGATGGAAAAACCTTTTGGAACCAATTGCCCTGATGACAAACATTCATCAAGCTTCCCACTCCAAACCTGAGCATATTCCCATCTCGTTTGGGTTTCTCTACTACCACTACCCAAGGATTGGTGATGACACTGACCTTGTGGCTCGAAACGCAGTCCTTGAGAGTGTGGAGTGCCGCTGGAGTCAAGTTGATCAAGAAGTCTTCATTGCTGCTGTTATTGTCAATCTGCTCTACAAAGACAAACCATTCAGCAACATTCCTCTGATGACCTGTGCTGGGCTAATGTCCCTCTTCAGCCACCTCTGGAAATATTTTTATGACAGGACAGCACCACCTGAGCTTTTCACAGATCTTGATAACTATCTGAAAAGTTTGTCTGAATTCCAGCCACTTGACATATATACACAGATCTCAGTATCCCATGCAAATGATCAGGTAATGCAACTACTAGAGCCAAGAATTATATTCCAAGTCTGACCAATCTCTGCTAATAGGGCACACCAGTTGATCCTCTTGATATTTAGAATAAATTTTCACACCACAACTCTGAAATCAAGCCCCTCCAGAAAATTGCTCAACAGATTCTCTCCATCTATCCAAATTCTGCCTCATGTGAGCATCTTTTCAGTATTTTTGGTGCAATCCTCACAAAATGGCAGAATTGGCTTTCTACTCAAAATCTCATGCTGCTTGCAGAGCTGAAGATGCACCTCCATGAGGAACACATTCATACAGGGGCTGTCAGGAAGTGCCTGAAATGGTGTTACTGCGAGAACCCAACAATTGAGATCAACCAGTCAGCAGAGTCATCTTGTGTGACTGCAGAGGCCGACACAGATGCCTTTGGCAGTGAACCCCAACAGATGTGTAGTAGTGGGACTCACAAGCACTGAGGGCTGTGGCAAATTGCTGCACACCTTATACAAGCTGTCAAGGATGAGGAGACTTTGACAACCTCTGAGATTATGGAGGTGGCTGCTAATTCTTCTGACTTCCGGTGCATCCCTATCAAAGATCTCTTCAATTTCTCTTGTGCTCAAGACTGGTTGGGATCTTTCTATCAGACAGCCATCTGAGGCTTAGATACTGAGATTGAGTTATATGAGCTGTTGGATTTAGATGCCGAGGGTATTGATGACCCAGAATTTCCTCAGGCAGATGAGATTTTGGATGAGTAAAAGTTTGCTGTTGCAGGCCTTAGCCAATCAGATGTGATTATATAATATTTTCCCTTGGACTCCTGGTACCATAGCTGTTCACATTCACCCGTAGACATAGAGACATTCACCGGGAACGTTCACCAACATTTGTAAATGTTCAACGACCAGCCAAACACTGCATAAGACAAGCAGGCTATACAGTGGCTCAAAAAAGTGTCTCAATGTTTGCACATTTTCATATAATTGCATCATTGTGAGCCAGGGTGTAGGAATATAATAGGGCTATAGGGACATGTCTGAATCCCTCATATCCAGGATTGAATCCGAGATATGCAGTGTGGGAAAGTGATGTCATGGAGCAGAGATATGGCTATTTTAGTTTAGTGACTCATTGAGACACTTATTTGACTTTATATCAAAATCATGGAATTAGACCACCTACACATGATGTGATCAATGACACATGTCTTAGAATATCATATGGGATGTGAAAGTATAAAAATAATAAAAATAAAGCCAAAAAAGGTTGATTTTTGGCTTTATTTTTATTATTTTTATACTTTCACATCCCATATGATATTCTAAGACATGTGTCATTGATCACATCATGTGTAGGTGGTCTAATTCCATGATTTTGATATAAAGTCAAATAAGTGTCTCAATGAGTCACTAAACTAAAATAGCCATATCTCTGCTCCATGACATCACTTTCCCACACTGCATATCTCGGATTCAATCCTGGATATGAGGGATTCAGACATGTCCCTATAGCCCTATTATATTCCTACACCCTGGCTCACAATGATGCAATTATATGAAAATGTGCAAACATTGAGACACTTTTTTGAGCCACTGTATGTCATTCTGATGCATCAAAGTAGGCTAACTAGTAGTGTTTTGTCATGCATTAATCAACATTGCTAGCTAGCCATTTTCTCCATTAGGGAATGTGATGCATTACTTTATCACACATTTACTTTGCTTATCACTCAGTTAGTTGTGAATGGATCTTTCTACAAATTCAGAGGTGGTATCATGAGTATATGTCCAACATATAGCAAGTGTCTGACTACACAGATGCATCCTCGTGAGACCCTAGAAGTAAATATGGCTGACATATCCCTGATATCAGTACTCTGATCTATTTCTTCCTGATCCTGACCAAGGGAGGACTTTATATATGTACTAGAAGTGAAATATAAACAGTTTGGATAGTTTGTGCAATGATAATGTAGTGAAAAACCTCACAAATGCAAAAGTGTGCAGCAGTATAGCCAGGAGGAGATATTTCATTGTAGAGAAGGATTATGTTGCTATTATAATGCAGCCATGCAATTTAAATACTAGATATCAATAGGAACAGGTCCCCTACCATCCTGGAGGGCCGGAGCCACGGTAAAAAACTTTCCCAGGGGGTGAACTACCAGGAGAGGGTAAGCACATAGCACCACAGGGACCAATCCTGTTGACATAGGCTCTTGACATTTGTTTATATTATTCAAGGGATGCTGGGGATCATATTTCCAAGTCTATGTACCTAAAGCCCAAAAAATGCGTAGCTATTTTCTATTTTATGCTAGTACAGCACAGCAGGTGATATAGGGTGCTCTAGGGGGCAAATAAGGGCTGGGATCAGTTCATATATTTTCATAGACATATGATAAACACTCTAGAGCACCACCATACAAAAGGGGCAAAAATGTGTAACTGTTTTTGATATGTTTTCTATTATGTCACACTTGCAGAGGCTCTGTACCAAGTATGTGTGCAAAAATAGACAGAAAAAGCGGTCTATTATGTTCTATTATGTGTATATAGCCTATAAAACTACTCAAATGCAGCCTGTATCTAATAATGGTGTGGTGGTGTGCCAGGGATGGACTGGGGAGGGTGTGGGAAAGGTTGATATTATGGAGAATGACCAAAATGGGCTATGTTTTGGGTGTTGTGGGGAAGTTCTCACAGTAGTTGGCTAAAAATGCGAATGTGGCTCTGTGGCTGACAGTACAGCCTAATCCGTCAGCCGGCATATTCTGATGCATCACTACCTATGCTAACTAGCATAGTTGATGTATTAGCTTTGTCCCCTAACTAGCAGATATGATGCATCAATCCTACAGGGACTGGTGAGACAAGGGTCGAGGCGAACACGTGTCGTTATCTTTTGGGTTTTGATACAGGTGTCCATTGCCAGACTCCAGAGTGCATCTATGATCCTCGCAACAAGTGTTCCAAATTCAGGTTAATGGTATCGAGGGCGATGACAGACGAGTCCGGAGCTAAGTCAAAACAATCGGAATACATGATACTAGTCCTCCGAGTCCTCATCAGAATCAGGATATTGGTTCCAGGTGCAAGTGTAGCTGTCACGCTTCGACGACTCTGTTGACTCTTCATGCCCATCCCAATCAACATCTGCAACCACTTCCTCCAGGAGTTGCACCTGCTTGGCCATCAAGTTCATGCACATCGCGAATCGGAGTCTGCGTATACAGGCACCGTGTTTAGCCCGCATTGTGATGATGTCCCAAAGTTTTTCAGGTTCCTCAAATTCGAAGTCAATATTCTCGAGCTCTATGGCATGGAGCGAGGGATACATTATATCTGAGGTCTGTGCACCTTCAATGCAAAGCGTAGCAATTAAACCTCCAACCGAGGGCCCGGTCAGATGAATAACTTTGAGCTCCGGGAGGTTAACGGACCCAGCGCGCCAGAAATTTTCTGGGAGATCACTGGTAAGGAGCGATGAGACAAACAAGTTTTGGATTTTGTGCTGCGCGATGATCCGACTTGCGTCAAATACAACGCCTGGCTGTAACTCTCCAGATTCGAATTGGATCGAGAGTCGTATATCATCGTCATATATATTGTCGTCACGAGGGTTCCAGGAATGATTAGATCTAAACGTCGTTGATGTGCTGAATTGGATACCCAATTCACCGTATAAAACGCTGGTGCGCAGAGACCGAATGATGGAACCAAATTCGTTAGGATCTTTATCCATGGCCGAAAGTAGTTCGGAAAAGCTTTGAGGACCTTGGACGGTTCCTGCGAGGTTTAGAGCGACGGTGACATCAATGGGAAGGGCCAGATGTGCGAAGAGAGTTACGACGGATGTGAGGGGAAGGATGTAATCTAGCGCTATATGTTTCAACTGAGAGAGTGGGAATTTGCCTAAGAGCTGGGTTTCCTCGGGAAATATCAGCAGTCGCCGGAGCGAAAGCTGCTCCAAGTCAGGCATACGTCTCAGAGCTGATAGGAGCTCTGAGGAAGTAAAGACAAAGCCTGTGTCTCTCACATCGAGTGTCCGAAGCCCGCTGAAAATACAAGATGTCCAGTTGAAAGGACAATACACAAGCTCGACGCTCCGAAGTCGGGGTACTCGTCCTTGGAAGATTGTGTCTGATATGGGCCAGGGCTTCGCTGAGTGATGGAGCCCCGCGCAGTGCGAGAGTCTGAATGTTTGAAGCAATGGTGCGGGCTGCGATGATAAACAGTCCAGAACGACATCGACCTCCGAATATGAAAATAAGCACAACTGGAGGACTTTGATTCGGGGTAACTGTGAAAGCACTTGCTCCAAACAAGGTTGTAAGGCCTGTGCACTGTATGTGACAACCAAAGCATCATTTTTCGACCTCTCGAGCATCATTGGTAGCCACCGAGCAGAGGCACAATTGATAGATGCCCAAAGAGCTGGGAAGTCGAGGGCGACTTGGCGCCAGTGCCTGCAGACGTGTGTGACTATCAGACACGCAGGCGCACAATAACGGGGAGTGTTCTCAGGAGTGTGCCCGGGATAACTCTTGAGAACCTCCTCGTCTGCGATGTATTTGAAGACAGTCGCGAGAATCTCGGGTGGAAGGCAAGATATACGGGCGAGATCATTCCTGCGAGAGCGAAGGACGCGCACAGACTCGAGTAATGCAGCCGTGTCTTTGTCGATTTGTGTGCGACACTGCTCCACGAGGGCGCTTGCGCTTCTAGAGGTGACACCCAGGTGAACAGAAAGCGTCGTCATGGAGAACCTGTGGAGTGGAGTACTAGTCAGTCGAATCCAGATGGAATATAGCACTCAGAAGAATTACCTCTCGTCGTCCAAGAGGTTGAACGCAGATTCCGAACACTGACGCGCCACCTAAGTACTACGTATCAAGCTAGTTTCCCTGCGTCCTTCAAATTGTTCAATTGGAATGGGCGGGCTTCAGCGTGTTGAATGTTCTTGGTCGATGGTAAGTCGACGGTATAATTTTCAGAATCAAAGGAGATAATCAGGAAGTTCCCACACTGCACTTTGTAAGTAATGCATCGAGAATTTTCAATGTGTCTCCAAAGTCCCCCTAGGTGATGGTCCCAAGCAGACAAGCAAGCATCGCAGTGCGCAAGTCGATTAATATGGACATGAGATACATACACGGTGGGACCAGCCCAGCGACACATCATGATGTCCATTAAACCTCAACCCCCAACGTTGAGAACTGGGCTTCATCAAACTGCATCTCAGATACTTCTGAATCCGATAGTATTGTATGATTTCGCGAGCGTCCTTCACTTTCTCGTAGGTTGAAAAGGATCCGAGATGCGAGGACGCTGTGGATGACGATCTGTGGACTAGAAATGTGTACGTGATCAGTTGGTAATGTGGTCGTTCAAGTTGATGTACTTACGAGTCTGTGATAGAAACCCATGTAATCTGTGCTCAACGATGAGTGCATGGAAGTTAAGTAGCAGGCATACAATGACGCACCGGGGGAACCATAGTCAGAATGATACTAAACGAAGACGTGACTTGTTAAGAGGAAGGAAATCAGCACACCACGGGACCAGTCTTACAAACGGAATTATCTTACTCATGATACAAATCATATATCTCACAGAATCATTGAAAAATGTTTCTTGAAGCGGTCCGACAGTATTTTTGTATCTTCTGGATTTGATGAACAACATCAAGCACAGGAGGACTGATCCATACGTGAGTTCGAGAATCGAATGACGAGACGAGAAGAAATGACCAACCCAGTTCATAGAGTAATAAAGCAGCGTACTCGAAGACGCTGTTTCTCCCGCCCACGAAAAGACAGTTACCCGGATTCGCTGTACATTGTGAGCATCACGGTCACGGAAATTAAGACGGATTCACAAACGTAGGTTAATTTGGGTCGTGTTCGAAGAATTGAAGACTAGGGGAGTGTCCGAGATGATATAAGAGATGATGAAACAAACCTGGACATTCGGGTCAACTCAGGTCCTCGCGGCGATGGCAAAGAAAAACTTACTACGGGAAAGACTAGTAGGAATGTCAGTAGACGCTTACTGTTCCAGGAAGCGTAGATCCTCGTTATTAGCAATCCTAGAGAAAAATAAGTCAGATTTGGTGGCTCGTTTGAGACATGACGTACCTTCTGCAGCTATAATGCAGATGATGTGCAACACTAAGTAAAGAATGAATGAGTAAATCGACGTGCAGTAGTAACCTGTGCACGCTGACCGTTGGACGCTTGTCCAAATCTAACACACTACACGGCTATCATGAATATTTGCGCGTGTAAAGGGTTTCGTTACTCACACTTTCACCAGGATAGTATTGTGTTCGAAGCGCAGCTTTCCATCGGCCGCCATAAGAAACTGTCGCAAAAAGCAACTGATAAACACGTATAAAATGTCATCCCAATGGCAAAAAATGGCAAGTATCGTGATATGGTGAATATAAATCGTACAAACGTCCATTTGCGGTGCCAGACCGACAGCGACTTTTGGATGGTCATCGAATAATTTTGTAATCAGGTGACACCGCACGTACCTCTGCCTCTAGAGTGATGTAGTAGTCGAAAATCTAGGGGAGTAGATTAGTTCACAGCCCCACCCCGAGTTCGAGTTAAGCAATATATTAACTAAAATTGCAAATGTCCCGACTGTGGTATTTTAGTCAGAGACACGACAAATAAATGATAAGACTGCAAACCATTGAAGTACTAGGTGATTCAGAAGTCGATCAGAGAGCTCGAAAATATCAAACACTTCAGATAACACATACCTTAGATGCCTGAAGGCCAGCGTCAACATACAAAGCGGTAGCGTGACTCATCAAGTTCGTGCGACACACTAGGTGGGCTGTAGATCGTGCTGCTCGTCGTGCGTATATAAGGACGCGTAATAACCGAACGCTGTGCAGCAATTGCAAAGTACGGTGCCGGGGACCTGGCTAGTGCTATGCTAACATACGCCAAGCGTCGCAACACAGATCAACGCTGGGGCTATCAGCGCTAGCGAGCGCTGATCATGAGAGGGATCATGGACACTGTAAGACACCGTGTACACCGATATGATTGATCAACAGGGATACTATGAGACGCCACCTCATTATTGCCTCAGTGATTAAGTGATCAGTGCGACTTACGAAGTAAGCAAAGTTAAACTAGTTTCAATTATTTGGATGGTGGAAAATTGCGCCATGATGATGGTAGAGGATCGAGGCAGTGAACACGTGTTGTTATCTTATCTCCGTCGCTTATAACTCATCGGTACGTAACCCCGCTCACTAATGACCACCTCCTTCAACTTTTCCGCCTGGCCTCCCCAGCTTACCCCAGAGCAGCTGGAAGCTCTAACACTCACCGCAACCACCTACGCGCTCTCGCACGGATTACTATACCTCCCACCATCCCAATCCAATACCCAACCACGCATACCAACAACCGCAATTCATGCCCCCCTCTCACTTTTGCCTGCGCCCTTTCCCCGTGCGCAGTTCCAAGCTGCAAGAACCCTGCAGAGCGTATACAATGTTCTCTATGCACGCGTAGCGATGGATACCCAGTTCTTAGATACAGTGATGGGCGCTGAGGAGGGCGTGGGGAAGGCGGATGAGTTTACTGGGACGCTGTGGAGGGGGTGGAAGAATATCAGGGAGCATGGCGTGGTACAAGTGGGTCTGAAACTCCTTCTTTCCTTCCTTTTCCTGGAGTGACGCTGACGGAATATAGCCGTTACACCTCGGCCTATTTAGATCCGATTATCTCTTGCACGCTGCGGACGATAGACTTGCGCTGAAGCAAGTCGAGTTTAATACCATCTCTTCGTCTTTTGGTCCGCTTTCTGAGCGTGCGGCTGCTATGCATAGGTGCGTTTATTTTGTTGGATTTTGGATGTTTGTTTTGTGGAGGCTGATGTAGGATAGACATATCCTGGCGTCTACCTCCTACTTCTCTGCATCCTCATACCTGACTGCAGGTAATTTCCCAGAGAACAGCACCACCTCTGGACTGGCTGAAGGTCTCGCCAAAGCTCACGGAGCATACGGCCTCCCAGAGTCAGTTCAACTCCACCCAAGCATTATTTACTCACTCACTTCAATCCAGCGCACGCATCCTATTCGTTGTCCAACCCAATGAACGTAACGTCTTCGACCAACGCTGGCTAGAATACGAATTACTGGAAAAGTACATACATTCATCTCCGCACAAACCCGAAACTAAGCAAGCAGCAGACATCAAATCCACATCATCCGTCAAACCCTCTCCGAGCTCGCCACCTCCGCATCCCTCGACCCCAGCACGCAAGCCCTTACCATAACCCTTCCCAACACAACCCACTCAAGATATCAAATCTCGACAATTTACTTCCGGGCATCATACACCCCGTCTGATTTCCCCACGCCTTCTTACTACGAGACGCGTTTCCTCCTTGAGCGCAGTCGCGCCATCAAATGTCCTTCCCTTCCACTCCAACTAGCAGGCGGGAAGAAAGTCCAAGAAGCACTCACCCGTCCTGGGGTGCTCGAACGTTTTCTCAGTAACGAAGGCTCGAGATGGGGTACAAGCGCTCTTGATCTCACAACACACGCAGCAGATATCCGCAGTACCTGGATGGGGATGTGGGCGCTCGACTCGGAGGATGCTGATATCGTCGCTGCACTCCCAGCTCCAGAACAAGGTCAAGGAAGCACACCCCCAGGCACCCATCTCGCACACCTCAAAGCCCCCTCGCTCGTACTCAAACCCCAACGCGAGGGAGGTGGGAACAACGTCTACCGCGACGCCATCCCTGCGTTCTTAGATGCTTTACCAGCTGAAGAACGCGAAGCATGGATCGCGATGGAGATGATCGAGACGCCGCGTGGGGTAGGGGGATACCTCGTACGCGCCGCGGCATCCCCTTTGAGTTCAGATGAGAATGCAGGGAAGAAAGTCATTCGCACAGAAGTCATTTCCGAGCTAGGCATCTTTGGATACGCCTTGTTCGGAGAGGAAGAGGTGGTGGAGAGGGAAGTGGGGTGGCTTGTGAGAACGAAGGGGACGGAGAGTAATGAGGGTGGAGTTGCTGCTGGGTTTTCGGTGTTGGATAGTGTGGTGCTTGTTTGATGTGGTTGTCGTTTGTAAAATGGAAATTCTGAAGTTAACCACTGTGTACCGTTTGACGACATGTTCGTCGTTCGATGTCGGGCGCGTCGTGTCTCATATGAAGCGAGCATGCGCGGCGTCGATAAAGTTTCGTATGTAAAACAGGTCTCCGCAAGAAATATGTTGGTGCGCTGGTAAGTACAGATATGGTAGTCTCTGTAATCAACCGAGATGTGAGTTTTTGCTACTTTAGACAGAAGACATCTCAAGCGATTCAGATAAATATTCAATTTCAGGATCCTCTGCTCCTCAATGGCACTATCCGGGATTTCTGGTGTGGTTGTTGCTTGGAAGGAGGTCTGGCTAGAACTAGGTAGAGCTAGTTCACTACTCCGTAAGCTGGATCCATGGAGTTCACCCAAACTACTAACGGCGAATTGGGCACTTGGAAAACACCAGTCTGAGAAGGTACTGTCAGGAGGTCGTATGAAGCAGAAGCGAGCGTCCGTGATGCTGTGGTCCTCCTACACAAACTTCACGAAGTTGGATAATACAGTAGGTCGTTGAAAGCATGCGCTGCGCCGCTGTCATCAGGAAAAACGTTTCGGCTTTATCTTACGTACAATTGGCTAAAAGGCTGTCGAAGGCCCATCAAGGAGGTTCTTTTCGCTCCTTAGCGTGCTTAACTGTGAGTCTTCCTATGCAGATGAGATGTTGTTTCTTGTATTTTGACTATCCGTATGTGACCTAGGTGGAACCATCAAACTACGGTGTAGCCTTCATAGCTGCCCATGATATTGCTGAGGGTGATGAGTTCTTTGCTGATATGATCAGCAGTCATCTCAATAGCACTCTCGTGTGCACTGACTCAATTCCGGCCAGAAGAAGATCACTGAAACACAATGGCCATCAACATGAGATTGTACAATTAGAAGAATCAGAAGTCGGAGCTTCCTGCGCAGCCATGCAGGCCTACAGGCGTGTCCGAGTCTTGTCTCCCCTGCGTCCTCTCATTTTTGTCTTCACTTAGATATGCCATGGCGTAAATGATATCGATCAAGATGTACCTGGCTGTGTGATGCATTAGTGCAGTGCGTTCCCAGTCTGCAAACATTTCCTGTGCGAGACACTGGTTTGTAGATCCTCGGGACTCGGTTAAAATTCCAGTTCATTCATCAGCCAACTACAATGTCCTGTACGAGCTGTACAGAGGGGACCAAGCTGTGGCAAGTCATTTTTTGGTGGTGAGAAAAAAACTGTTTTGCTGATGCTTTCAAATCGAGAACTTCCGCTGTCTATTTTATTTCACGCCGCAATCCTTACATCGGTCAATCAAGGGCCCGAAGGCAAGAACGATTATTATACCGAGTTTGGCGATACAAGCGCCGCCGGAGGACGGTATATCTAGCACGAATAATGTCGTGACATGTCCACCAAGTTCCCCACTCACTCACTCTCATCCCTCGAATATGACCATAGTCTCGAACGATCCCAGCTTGTGGCCGGTACTCAATTGGGATCGTTTCTTCAGCTATTTTTTAGATTCGTGGAGGTCCAGTCGGATGATGTTGGTAATGACTCGATTCAACCTTGACGGCGGTTTTACAGTTGCCTCATTCGCTGCGATGGTATATGATTGGGGTAAGCGAAATAGTATTAAAGAACCATTGATATCCTTATTGTATTGCCAGCACTGACACTCGGACATGAGGTAGGTTGATGCCGTTACCGGAGCAGTCATCTTACTGAAATGGTGTTATAGATTGAACTCATCTGGGTAAGCAGAGTTACATCAAAAGAACAACAGAATGATACAATTAATCCGGGGCAGAGACAATACTGGTCCCTCATGACGATTCTATATGTCACTGTACGTGATGTTATGCGCGCAGTTGGCTAGTTGTGTTGACATCGAAATATTCTAGGTGCGCTACATTGGAATACCTTACACTGTGTATGTTTGCAAGGTTAACAAGGTGGGGATGTGCTGATAAGATGTCTGTCACAATCAGTATCAACATGTTGGGTAGGTCTCATATGCACTTGTGTTTGCTTCTTCTGACCAACGGCATGCAGTAGGCCTTCCATCGGTTTCGCTGACAGATATAGTGAGTGTCTGCACGGATGCTTGCTACTATGCGCGTCCAACTAATTGCGTTCCTATGTAGGGGTGAGTCAAACTCCCGTCCAGCGTGTTGGTATAATGATGGCAACAGCTGTGAGTTTGTTTGGGGTGTTTCATCCTAGGATGATCACTAATTGGGTGTTTCAGGCAACAACATGAACTTTGCATTAAATTGGACAAATGTAGTCGTAACTGCCATGCTAGATGGTGAGCTACTCAGCTGCAATATCTCGGTGATATTGACTCGACTGAAACATCATACAAGTCATCATGATTGCTCGGTTATATGCTATGTATCAGGGATCGAGAAAGATGCTTATCTTTCTCGTTGTAATCTTCCTGGCTGTCAACATCGCCTGTGGAGTGCTCACCGCAAGAGGATTCAAGTATGTTGTAGGGGGTAAGCTTTAGTTATGTATCAAAGGGTCATGCTGACCAGACCAATACCAGAGGAGTTAATCTTCTCTGGCATCTATATCTGCAGTTACGATCACGAGGGAGACGTCGACATTCTGATTTCAGCTGTTTGGATACTCACCGCTGTATGGGAGGTCCTCGCCCTGTGTCTTGCAGTCTGGATTGCTGTAAAACACTTCCGTGACCTGCGACGGCTGGGACCATCAACAGGATCGATCATTGAGAACTGTTTCACAGTGTTGATAAAATCCCACGTGCTTTACTTTGCAAGGTGAGCTCGTAATGTAAATACTATTTTTATTATTGCCATTGAAGTTCTGCACATGCTAGCTTTGCTGCTGTTGCTTCTCTCCAGGTTGGTTATCTCTCTCCGATGCTCGCGGTATACTGATTTACCTCTGCATATGACCAGTACTAGTACTCATCATTTCTGTAGGAGTCACTTTCCGCAGGATCTACATATGTTGGTATCCTTCAAATTCTCTTGGCCATGCAGATGTTTGTGCTGGGACCACGCCTCATCCTTAGTGTTCGAGAATATAACGCTAAGCTCATGGCCGACTCTGTTACGGTTGTCTGTGACACCTTTCATTTTCCTCTTCACCTTTGCACATCTTCACCTCTTCACATTGGCACCATGTCACAGTATCACTATTTCCCGATATCACCCTATCTAGGGTTACTCTCTGACTTCACCTTATCACAGGTGCACAACCCTATTCATTGATCTGAGATCAATCTTGATCTGTCCTCAGCAAGTCCTCGGATATTACTTACATGCTGATACCTAGTGTATTCTCACAGACCCTTAACATGCATACACCATGTGTATTCCCATGGACACTCATCTATACTTATATGGACATATTACTTACTTACCCTAGACCCTGGACCCTGACTTACTATCGTATATAAGCAGGTCATAGTCTCAATGATTCCTCATCTTGACCTACGCTGGAATTACCCAAATACATCCTCAGACTACTAGTTAGACACTAGTGAATCCATCTTGATTCCTTTGACTTCTCTAGAGTGCCACCTCTAGTAGATTGATTGACTTGAAACCTCCTCTGATTACCATCAGCATAACAGACTCCGACTCAGCAACTGGCATGGCTTCAATTGTCTTCCAGGAGCGCATACATGTGTCAACTAGTAGTAGTGTGTAGCATGGGAAATGCTTGTCAAGTATTCTGAAGGAGCAGAGGATTATGTTCGAAGTTTCGTCGTGGTATTTATGGAAGTTATTTGGTGCTCTGGCAGATATGGAGAGAGAATAGGTCAATATATGCAAATTAATTTTCTCTACTGGTACTAAGGACTAAGCGCTAAGCAGCTGCCTACCCACTCTTGGTAGTAGTACCGAGTCGCAAGCTGAGATTATGTGGAACATCTCGTAACTAACCCAGTCTCTTGGTGTACAGGAAAGAGCATAACGTCATCAGGAAAATGTGGTAAGGCTATATAGCCACCCATAGCACTATAGACTGCTATACAGACTCCATAGCCCTATAGCTCATATAGCCAAGTGCCCAATTGTGCAGGCTTACTACACCAGTGTATAGTGCTATATAGCTCTATTAAAGTTGCTATAGCTGGGTGGAACATACCACAACTATTGTAGCTATTATAGCTCAAAACACAAAGCAAAAATTTCTCTTAATAGCTGTTTGTTGCCATGATAGTGTTCTCAAAATTAAAAAAAAAGCGAAAATTCCAAATTATATTTCAACTACTACAATACATGTAAACTAATAACTACAAAACAGGCAAAAATGCGAAAATTACAGGAGGAAGAGGCAAGAGAACTAGAAGGAAGAATCAGAGAGGAAAGAACTTACCAAATAGTGAAAATTGCGAAAATTCTTGAGGGAAGAGGAGGGAAGGGAGCTAGAAGGAGAGGATCAGACAGGAGGAAGTGAGAGTCAGAGAAAAGACTTGCCAAATGGTCAAAAATGCGAAAATAGTTGGGGGGAGGAGGAGCAGGAGGGAAGAGAGCTAGAAGGAGAGGGTTAGAAAAAAGATTAGTCAAATAGTCAAAAATGCGAAAATTATGGAGGGAGACTTACCAGAGTTCAAAGCACCAGCACCAGTACCAGCACCAACAACATCAACACCAAGAGAAGGATAGAGAAGCAAGAAGAAGAGAAGAGAGGCAAAAACTCGAAAATTGTAAGAAAAATATGGAAGATAATCTAATGAGGGGGCAGTGGGGGGGGAAGGAAAGAATGGGAAAAGACTTGTTGGTTGACCGCATTTTTGCTTACATAAGCAGTGCCAAACAAAGCCACAACACAAGACTTGGTGAATTTTCGAGTTTTTGGTTAATAGGACTAGGATTATGACAGTAAGAAAAAGACAATGAAATTGACTGTTAGCATTAGGATTTTGAATACACATAAGGTGAATTTTCGCATTTTTGCTTACATAAATAAGGTGTACCTTAACACTTTTGAACCCTTCAATTCCAAGTATTTTCCTTATAACTCACTAAGATCTTGACCTATTGAAGTCATTAGACTATGGATAGACTTCCCTTGACAAGGACTACAACTTTGATTTAATCGAAAAAGGTTCCCATGGTCAAGTTGCTTTCTTGAACCCTTCAATTTCGAGTATTTTCCTTATAACTCACTAGGATCTTAACCTATTGAAGTCATAAGACTATGGATAGACTTCCCTAGACAAGGACTACAACTTTGGTTTTCATCGAAAAAAGTTCCCACAGTCTACTGGGGTCTATAGTTGTTGAAATGTTTTACTTCTAAATACACTTACCAAACTTTATGGTAATATATAGACTTTCATGATGTCTATACTGGTCTATAGTGCTGTGATAGCTTGCGATAGACTGTATAGAGCTGTGGTGTGCTATCGGGGCTATATAGAGGATGGTCCTCTATATAGAGATATAGTTTTTCCTGATGTAGTAAGTGTTAGCAAATGACAATAGTAAAATTTGTGAGAGGAAGTTAATACCTGCTCCCTTAATTGCATGCTCATCTTGTACATGATCCCACAATCCAAACTGTATCTCACTTTGATCACAAAGCTGTTCTGCTGCAACATGGTGCTCAAGTAGTCTGGTGCAAATTACCTTTGCCTTCTGCTGCACCATTGATGCTGGTTCAGAACTCTCGTAGCCAGGATGTTCTGTAAATTCTGCCCACCACCAGCCTTGACTGCTGCTTTGAGTCTTCTTCTTGCCAGAAGCCATGAGATGCAAGGAGAAAAACTCATCAGCAAACTAGGGGAACCTTGTACAGATTTGTACAGATTTGTACAAACAGTACAATCCCACAGCTAAGTCCCTTCTTTACAATCCTGTCACAAAGCCTTACAATCCATACAGAAAGGCACAATATTGACAGACTGGACACACTGGACAATGTAGACAAACTTGACATTACAGGCAGACCAGATTATTGTAGACAGATCAAACATGCTGTGCAAATGACATTGTAATGGCTCAAAAAATCTACTAAATGATGATATTGATATCCTCGCTGCCCGCTGTAGGTACAACAAGTGCAGCAGCGAGAAATCGATCTACTACAAAGTTGGGTCTTTGCTGCCTGCTGCCTCACTTGGGAACAAGCACGTTCAACCCTAAAGGGGATTGCTACTGGGGAGTACTAGTCTCTGTCTAAAAAACCCTAATCAACCCTACTGCAGGTAGGATGAGGATCTGCAAAAATGTGGAACTAGTGGAACTAGCAGAACTCAAGTGGAACAAGCGGAACTCAAGTGGAATGGAACAGAATGAAACAGAACTTGAACGGATAAAGCACGGAACGTACTGATTCATCGGAACTCGCAGGTCAAGTCGAGGGAAGTATATCACAAGGTTAGATTGATAGTGGGCATAAGTCAAAGCAGTCCTCTAGTAAGGTGAAGGAAAAGTGGGAAGGTAAAAGATGGGATTCAACAAAAAACACCCAAGCCCTGAGTACCACTACTTAAAGGGAAGATTATTTTCAAGGAACACTGAGGTACAGGTAGTAAACTTCTCAGGAAGCGGAAGTGAAGGCAGGCAGTGCACATGGGCGCAATACTCCGGAATAGGGGTTCGTGCCATAAGGGCATGTGTCAGTGTGATCTGGATAATGTTAGAAGCAACAGGAAGAGAGGTACAGCATACCAATGGACCTGGAAGGATGGGGACAGGACATGTGAAGGTTGTCCGACGATGTGCGGGAATATTGGATGGTGCGGGCGGGTTCCAAAGGATGCGTGGGAATGCGGAACCCACTGGACAATGCACAGGAAATGCAGAACGTGCGGAATATGCAGAACTGATGTGAGACGATGCAGAAAGGATGGGGTTTTACATCTACAGTGGGGGAATTCCCCACACCGCTGCGTTGTCCAAGTCATTGTGAAGTCCACCTATCATCCCCTCCTTGGCCTATTCCCTCAGCATCTCTTCAAGCTCAACATGCCACTTGGGAATGACCATCAACTTGTTGATAGACTTTTGCAGTGTGTTGAAGTCAGCCCTGCACATGTCAGTGGTAAGGTCAGGCACCTTGTCAGTACCACTGTTGTGGAAGCTGGAGAGAACACCCTTCATCTGTTAAGCATTGATCAGCAATGAATATAAAAATTAATAAAACCAAAGCCTATGACCATGGCCACCAGAATAAGGCTGTTGACAAAAATTTTGTGTTGAAATTCATCAGTTAGTTTGAGTGCTTTTTTACCATTGCCATAGTAAAAACTGAGGCAGGCTTCCTTGAGGACTTGTGACACAAAATTGGTATATTTTCCCTGCAAATGTCAATAATGAATGTCGCACACCATGATGTTGTCACTGACCTCAGAAGAGTCAGGGAGCCGAAGATATTCACTGGTCTTCAGGAGCTTAGCTGCTGCTTCCCTGACATGCTCCTTGTGCATTGAGTTGCCCTTTAAGAATATACCGTATAATTGCTTCGCAATAAATATCACAATTTTTTTGAGCTCCATACAAAAGGTGAACAGGTCATCACAGAGCTGTTGGTTCATTAGTGAAGTTTGTATTTAAGCTCAGTACTTACCAGTTGTGGCATCAGCATTTTATACTCTGGGAAATAACCTTCACAAGGACATCAAATTGGAGCAACTTCTGATGGTGCAGGGCAAGTTACCATTGTCAAGCTTCAGCTTTTTAATGTGGTATGTCCATAATATGGTATCCAAAACTTCTTGTACCAGTGATACCGCATCCTGATGAGCTGGAAGAGGATGCAATAAAACTCCCTGCAACCACATTCCCAACTTCACTTGCTGCAGGAAAGCTTGCCAAGACACTGAATAGAAGCTGAGCTTTGAGGGATTACCTTGTTGGATGGTACACCATGCACCATCTCCGGATTTGCTGCATTGAACAGGTGTGGCCCTACGAGAGTGAGATCGGTTTGAACTAGGAGCAGGAGAAGGTGTCTGATCTGGCTGAGCAGAATGCCTGGGCAGAGACTGTGCCAAAGACTGTCCACGAGAGGAGGGCAGTTTGTGACTGAAAGAAACTATAGACTGAGTTGGAGAGCACGGACAAGGAGACAGTTTGCAGAAGGAGAAAGAACAAGGTAAGTGTTGAGGGGACTTTGAATGAGTAACAGAGAGGTGTGCAGGTAGAATATCTGGCCGCATGTGGGTTGATGTGATTTTTTCAGATGGTGCTCTGTGAGGTGCGTGTCCATGGGTCAAGTGCATGGAAGAGGAAGAAGTGTGTGCTTGTTCGAGGAAGGGGCGACGAGATCCCTAATACAATAAATGAAAAACAACAGACCTGAAGTCACAAGAACTTACATGACTGGGTGAATGCTGATGAGACTTTGAGCCAGTCTCACATGGATGGGTAGACCTGTGTTCATGAGAAGACTGGGGGACAGATCAGTAATTGTGCATAATAAGTAAAATGAAAACTTACATGGATGTGTGCTAAATGAGTCGGGGAGGGAGCTTTGCATCATCCATTTTTCGTTTGATGGCATTCAAGGACATCAAAAGTGTCTGTGGCTTCATGATGAGTAGGATCGTCATCCAAGACTTGGCTGTCAAAATTCCCCTGGTCGAGATCCATGTGAGTATTGCCATCTTCATCACAATATGAGGCCGTCGAGAACCATCAGTGTCTTCATGTGCTGTATTGGTGACCTTCCTCATCCTTGAATTGTGGGGACTCAAGGACCATCTGGGAGAAGTGTGCCTGGCTTTCTTCTTGGATGTATGGATAGAACTTGACAAAGTTTGAGGTTGGACAACATCCCAAAATATAACCACAGGGACTTATGTAAGCTGGGAAGTGTACATTATACAAAGCACTACATGTAGGTAGAGCTCACATTTGTGGGGTGTTAAATGAAGAATAAACATGAGATATCGGATGTAGTGAGTGTGGTGTCACAGGGCATACTCTACATATATGTATACAATGAGAGAAAAACCAAACCAGCCAACTAGTGTTTGACAGGTGCTGGCTTTGAAACGACGAGCCCGACAAACAGCTAAGGGAAGATCAGGAAGTGACTGGGCGACAGTTGGCATGCTGGCGGGCACAGATGGTGGTATAGGAGGTACTGTCTGCGATATGGTGATGGTTGCAACCTGCTGTGATGTAGATGCAGGGTTGGTTCCAGCACAGATGGAGGTGCAGGAGGAGGTATCTGGGCAAGTTGCTGACTGATCATACTTAAGCCCCGCATTAGAATATTGCAGATTTTATCGTGAGACAGGGTAATTGACTGAGTGCTTGCAAGAGAGATTGCACAATGCCACTCTTCAAGGAGGGGGCAGCAGAGGATAAAGTACAGGGTGATTAATGGTGGGTCAGCCCAGACCATGGATGAATTCCCCGCTTCCACATACTGCTGGTCACAAGACCATCACAGGTCATGCTCTCATAGGTGAGCCCCCACCTCTGAATGGTGTCCCGTCACAAAGCTTCTTCGCTAGGTTGGGGGGGTCAGTGCACCTTTCGGTCCTAGATACATCACAGTGAATTTGAGCAGGATGTAAAAGAGCAACTCAAGATCATTGCAGGGCATATGTTCGACCAAAAGGGCCATCTCCCCATTAGGCAGAGAATGCAAAAGGATATGTATGGTACAGTTCCCTATAAACCATGAGGTTAATGCAAGCAGAAATAATTGTGACATTATAATGCACAGTACCATGTGGACTCGCGTCTGCTTTTCCATCATCATTGAGAAACTTTGCATGGTCAAAGTCTATAAAATAGCCTTTTCCTCTGTAAATAATAACATTGTTGGGGCTGAGGTCTCCATGAAGGACACATCAGCCTACCATTGCCTTGTGGGCTACAACTCATGGTGATTACAGAGGACTTCAGGTGATTGTGAAAGGAACTCACCAACAACAAGGTCACGAAAACCCCAATTAACTCAGGTACATTGTTGAAGTGTGTCATGGGAGCCTGCAGGGTGTCAAGAGAGTACACCAATGGATTTTTTTCTCAAATTTGAATGTCAAGCAATGACTACAATATGTTGGTGTGGAGTTGGGCTGCCCATCATACAGCACATCCCAATATTTCCCAAGTTGAACCACATTTGGGATGCAATTTGACCGCTTTGAGAAGCCGTATCTCAATGTCTTTGACATCCTCATCGACCCAACAATCCTTCAGTGCATACTCCTGATTAAAACTTGTCTTGAACATGATAGCAGACGGTTCCCCACTTGAAAAGTCCACAGCTTTTCCATAGAATATCTATGATCAAGTACACATTCTCATCATTGTCATAAACCCAACCTATCGCCCCAGGAAGCATGGCATCAAGCTGTTCGGTAAATTAGCTTGATTGGAATGGTGTTGCAAGAGGTTGCAGATATGGATTGTTGGATCAAAGCCAAGGGAAGGGTAATTTGCTAAGTGATGGTATTTAACACGTCAACAAAACATACAGGGGATGTAACGATCGGGAGTGGTTTTGAGATCACCATGCCAGAACAATCCATATAATGAGCACAGAGTTTGAACTTAGAGATACCAAAAGTAGGATAAAACAACACCACAGTTGCTCCCGCATCATCAGATAACCCTTGGTAGCAACCCCCAAGAACAAAGGTATTTGCAATCAACAGAGAGGTCAGATTGGGTGATCTCAACTCCTGTGAGGATGTTTTCCAGGACTTTTCCAATAAACTGAACTTTCTGAGCCTGTAATCCAGGAGGACAAGATCAGGCTTCCACAAATTGGTAGTGTCTGGCATGGGATTGGTAGCAAATTCTGAAGACCAGTACTGGAGAGCTGCCATTTCTGTGAAGGGCAAAATGTGCGAGCGCTATGATGATGAGGGCTGCAATCCATCAGCATTGTGCTCTGGGATTTGCTCCTTGAGCAGCTCATGCATGTGATAGTATACAGCCCAGAAAAGACACTCCCAATTCTTTTCCTCTGTTTCTCCTACAGGCTTTGCTCTTTTCATTCCAGCCTTGATGAAAGCCTGCTGCCCCAAGCTACCCTCTGTCTCTAGCATTGAATCTCCTTCTATGTCGGTATCTGTCTGTGACTCAGTCTGATCCTGCAGCCAAGTATGCCTAGCTGGCACCTTGCATTTCCTCTGAAAAGCATCCTTGAGCCGCCATTCCTTATCAAAAACAGGAGCCCCATGTATTTAAGTGTGGCTTCCTGGTACTTGTTTGATGTAAGTGATCCTCTTGATTTCCAATTTGTTGAGATTTGAATGAGGGACAAGGCTTATAAGGATGGAGGTCTTAGGCTAGAGGTCCTCCTCCCACAGAACCCAGGGATCTTTGTCTTGCAGGCCCAACTCACTCTTCATGAGTATATCCATTTCATCCTTTGTGCAATGTATGGGATGGATGGTGACAGTACTGACAGCCACTAGAAGATAGTTGGTGAAAGATGTTGACATGGGAGGTGCTATTTGTTGTCCTGTTGTCACTGGCAGCGTGGCACTCTTGTTCTTTCAGTAAGCTACATAGAAATTCATTGATTTGATAATATTAAAATTGGCAGTGCATTTAAAACAGTACACACACTAGTAGCATTGGTATCCAAAAATTTGATATCTAGCTATCTGGGGTAGTATAGTGAAGTGCATAATAAAAGTCCTTATCAAAATATTTGTTCAAGCGAAAATCCTAGCAGTAATGCATAGACATAGCCAAAGTCAATCGTACATCCACCACATCCCCCAGATGAGGGATGATACTAATAAATGCACAGAGTTGGCGAAGAGGAATGATACTACCTATAGGGGTACTGTCTACATACTTGGCACACTTCAACACATGCATCCCAGTGGCAGGATCACAGGGGCCAATGTTCAGACACTGCACATAACAAAGGTACTGATCTTGCCAAGCGATACAAGAACCTCAACAATGGATTGGGCACATTATGAGGCATAATTTGCAGATAGTGTGACCTTGGGGAAGTGCATTAATTATATTCATTGACATACAGTGGCTCAAAAAACTGTCCACATGTTTGTGCTATTTTCACTATTTACATTATTGTATATGAATGGACAGGTAGACCGGGGATATGCCAGTGGGGTACTCTGTAGTACTCCTTTGGTGCATGAATTTGAGCCCTTGCCCGTGGGAATTTATGGTAATGTGGTGGCACTATAAGCCTTACAAAATGATGACTCATGTGGACAGTTTTTTGACCCTAGATTAAAATTATATAAATCATTAGTTATGACACCATAAAGTCATGCCACTATTAAATAAATTATGAAGTGGTGTCATTATGACATTATTAAACCTATCTCTAAGTATATATGAAGTGTGTCCCATATATCATAGTCATAATCACCATGAAAACCATCTCCTCTGCTCAAAGGGATAATATCCTTTCTCTGTCTACTACTGGCCTCTCTACTTGTCAAATAGCCTCTAGAACTGGTTTATGTAAGTCTACTGTAGCCAACCTCATCAAAGAATGTCACCCAGACAAGGAAACTCCAGTGGAGGTCGTCCATCCAAACTCACCTCTACTGATAGGAGGGTCATTATCCAACATATCACCACAGGAAAGGCTGATAATGGAGGATATCCATATACTGCTCAGCATCCATCCTCCCCTCAACTTCTGCAAGCAATCCCACACCATTCCACCCCATACATCCCCATACCATTAAAGAACCTCCTCCAAACTTGAGAGTTCCATTAATCTCTCTGTCTGTAAGAGGGCCCCCCTTCTTTTTCCACACATGTACCTTCCCATCTGACCCAATTCTATTGATTTTAGTCTCATCTGACCTATGACCTGCTTCCAGTCCTCTACAGTCCAGTTTTGATGGGCTAGGGCAAAGGCTAGTCTTCTCTTCCTATGAGTGATGGAAAGAAGAGGCTTTTTCTTCTTTTTACAGCCCTAAGATTGGCTTCCTTAGGACATTCCTCACTGTTTGTGAAGAAACTGGAGTAGGAATGATGGAATTGATATGATGAGTGACTTGGACGGCATTATCAGCCTTTCCTGTGGTGATATGTTGGATAATCCCTCCTATCAGTAGAGGTGAGTTTGGATGGACGACCTCCACTGGAGTTTTCCTTGTCTGGGTGACATTCTTTGATGAGGTTGGCTACAGTAGACTTACATAAACCAGTTCTAGAGGCTATTTGACAAGTAGAGAGGCCAGTAGTAGACAGAGAAAGGATATTATCCCTTTGAGCAGAGGAGATGGTTTTCATGGTGATTATGACTATGATATATGGGACACACTTCATTATATACTTAGAGATAGGTTTAATAATGTCATAATGACACCACTTCATAATTTATTTAATAGTGGCATGACTTTATGGTGTCATAACTAATGATTTATATATTTTAATCTAGGGTCAAAAAACTGTCCACATGAGTCATCATTTTGTAAGGCTTATAGTGCCACCACATTACCATAAATTCCCACGGGCAAGGGCTCAAATTCATGCCCAAAGGAGTACTACAGAGTACCCCACTGGCATATCCCCGGTCTACCTTTCCATTCATATACAATAATGTAAATAGTGAAAATAGCACAAACATGTGGACATTTTTTTGAGCCACTGTATATGATGAAAGGCTCACCCAATAGACCT
>NW_024538540.1:0-1906 GCF_016628075.1 Suillus paluster
AGTGCAGGGTCTCCGGGATGATGTCAAGTTAGTAGGCAGAACAAACAATGAGTCAATTTAGATGGGCCATCGATTCGGACTCCTGAGGCCTGAAGTTCGGACCGGCTATGTCCGCTCGAGCGCTCAAGAAGTCATTTCAGCACGTCCAATCACATCTCAGCGCTCAGCAGCTGAGTCACGCTCCATGCTGCATGGCTTACAACAGCCAAGCTTCTTTTGACAACTGCACTAGTAGGTTTCCATTACACTTCTCGATCATCAGCTTGTTTGTTCAAAAGGTCGTAATAGGACCATGCAGCAGCAGGCCTCGGAGCAGGCGTCGTCGCCGTCCTATGCATGCACCCTCTTGATCCTCAAGTCAAGCTACAGGTAGCTACAACAAACCCACAGGGTGGTATTGGAAAAGCAATATGGCATTCTCTGCGCGACATTCATGCAAGTCAAGGGTGGAAAGGCCTGTATCGAGGCGTAGGACCAAACATCGCGGGGAATGCGTCAAGTTGGGGGCTCTACTTTCTTTGTGAGTAGCATTATATCAGTTTCTAATTTTGGTGCACGGTACGATATACTTCAGCTATAACATGCTGAAGAAGCGTGCAGCCGGAGATGACCCAAATTATAGGATGCCCCCTGGAGCATATTGCTTTGTTCCGCTCAAGCGAGTTCGCACTTCCATTCCATTTATCCTTATATGTTTTCTAAAATATCAATAGGCGCGGTCACAGCATAATGACCAACCCTATATGGGTCGTAAAAGTGCGTATGTTCACAACGCGTGCCGATTCACCAACGTCATATCGTGGCCTCTGGGTGCGCTCTCCTTATGTTGTCCTCGTTTTGGTTTTTAATTACTTCGTGCTATATTAGACGGCCTTGTTTCAATATGGAGGCAGGAGGGCATCTCTGGCTGGTGGAAAGGGACTAGTTTGGCTTTGGTCGGCGTTAGCAACGGTGCAGTGCAGTTCATGGCATACGAGGAGATGAAACGATGGGGTTTTGAACAAAAGCGAAAACGGTTTGCAAAGGCCGGAAAGGTGACGGAACCGGAGGATGACAAGCTGGTGAGTTATCACATTCTTCTTCACCTCACGTTTGAGAAGTTGGACAGTCAAATATGTCGTACACGTTAATGTCTGGTGCGAGCAAACTCTGGGCTCTTGTACTTACTTATCCATACCAAGTTATTCGCTCTCGAATACAGGTGAGACAATTTATATTGTTAGCTACATCACATCTTTATTTCTGTCTTAGAACAATGCCACCGCTCACTTATACCCCGACATACCCACCACTATCAAATGCACTTGGCAAGGCGAGGGGGTTCGTGGGTTTTATCGTGGGAGGGACGAACCTCGTGCGCGTTCTTCCTGGAACCTGCGTCACTTTTGTTGTATACGAGAACCTTGCATGGTTATTGCGGACATCTGCGGCGCGAAGGGAAGCAAGAAGACGAAACGGACTACCGAGCTGGTTTGAATCTACAAAACTTATTTTACATCAGATATTGGGACTTCCTGTTCCATTCTATCACACACGACCGAAGGTCGATCGACGATGACTTCAGCTACTCTGTGTCCTTGTGCGAAGCTCATCAGCGTACCGCCTGGCTGTTAGATAGATGTTGTACGTACCCCCTAGGTGCAAGTATGTCGGATTGGCCATAAAATCGATGGAGTCAAGACGCTTTCGCACGCTTGTACTACTAATTAGCTATACTATCACTCCTGGGGTTCTGCAATATTTTCAATAAATCTTTTGTAATTCCTCAACCACATCATATTTTCTTCTACGGATTTGCACAGATGTAGATTCGTAGCTGCTCTATATGAAACTGATTTTTGCTGATTTAAGGATTTTGTGGTGGAGTGTCGGATGAAGGCCGAGAAAATTCAGGGTCTGAATGGTA
>NW_024538541.1:0-1857 GCF_016628075.1 Suillus paluster
TACCTGGTGGGTAAGCTTGACTCATATGCATTACTTCCCACTTGCTAGCCTTCAGAGAATGCATGGCGAATCCGGCTCTGATTTGGTCACAGGTATGATGCGATTGGCGCTTGGCTGATGAATACGGACACTGAAAGTAAGCTCCGATCAGACGAACGCAGATTGATAATCACTAACTCTCAGCCAATAAAAACGAACACTGCGTTAACCAAAGGGTCTTTTAACTTGGAGGAAAGCTTCTTGGACCAGTATGTACAAACAGGCCAAGAACGATGGACTCTGGTACAGCCTGCGAGCGGGAAGTTCTTCATCAGGATAGCGCTGATCGGATGCGGGCGTATAGCGGTCATGAGAGAAGTGAAAGTACATATGACACTATTGTCTACTGTAGGACATAGCCCCAGCTGACAATAAACACGGATTCAAAAAAAAATGAGGGAAGTAAATGACGATTCGGAGGACCTCCACTAGCAAGCCTCAGCAACGCGGCCACGCATGACAGCACGCTGGCGGCTGCCTAGCCAATTGCAGAGGAGGAGCGCGTACTTCCGAAGGAATATACTCATTCCGTGATGAACTTTGCAAAGCACATAAATCCAACATCCCAACAATACTCGTATTACGCACGCACCGACACGAACGAATCTAAGCTTACGCCTGCATCGAACCTGAACCTAATCCTTCAAATTCATCGCAGAGTTGTACCCAGAGTCCGGGTACTCCCCAAGATCTCGCCGAACGTGCGATGAGCAAAGTGTGGAATATCCGACCCCCGCGAATTCTCTAGGGGTCCTATGCAGATGTCCTTTAAATCAGTGTCTGCTTTGTTCTTGACGAGTTCCTTGACGGCGCTGGGGCTCAATTCCGTGACAGAGGATTCGTCCAGAGTACGATTTTACACGGTTGATGAACCTATCGTATTTGGTGAGAACGGAGCTTTGACTAGGGGTGAGCTCCAACCTACGCAAAGAGATAGTCATTTATTCATGTACTGTTTCCCAGCTTTCCACCATGCTTCAATGTCAGGAATTCCTCCATGCCTGTCTCCAGTAAACGACCGCCTGCATGAGGTATCTCAAAACAAAGCCTTCGCATTTCATCAACTTTACATTCAGACCATCGCGAGATGGAGGCTCTACCAAACAGCGTGCAGCTGATCCTTCAAATCAAGCATGTTTCTCCGATGTTCAATGAAATCTCGGAGTACGTTCACATTGTCTTCCTCACCCGGTTCGAAACCTTTGCTATCATGGAAAAAAAAACCTGCCATTCTGGGGTGGGATGAACTCGTGATCGATGTTGGCTCGCCTGGCTTATGACTCGAAGCGATCTATGGGGACAACATGAGTAACTCTCTATGTCATACTGTGGCGAGCAGCCCACCGCGTTTGACACCCGAATGCTTGATGATCAGCGAGGACTTGCCAACACCGGTCTTGGAAACACTGTCAATACTGGCCTGAGATCACGAAAACCCAGTACCTTTCCTATTACCAGAATTCGGAACCTGGGGAACCTCTGACGTCAACCTGGAACACGTCAAGGTCATCCTGCCCACCGAGGACAGATTCGAATGATTTCGTCAGTGGTGGGCAAGAGTTCCAGTGTTGTACGGAGGCAGAGAATCAGAGACAGGCTGCTCTGCTCGCTGACCTACGACTCAGAAACGATTTTCGATGTGAGATATGGATTCTTACTTGAACAATTATTATTCCCAAAAAGTTCAACCACGACCATGATGTTTTCGTGAGGCTTGTGGTATCTGTGACATTAAGTCCGTGAGTACTTGATCAAGGCGAGGCGGTCGACCTTGTCTATCAGGTGATCCCCTTGTATCAGACGTGCGGAACACCATAT
>NW_024538542.1:0-1779 GCF_016628075.1 Suillus paluster
TGCGAGATCCGGCCAGTTCCTTGTTTGCTTTGAAAAGTCGGGCGAGTTCTGCCTTTCTCTCTGCAGGTAGGACTGTGCAGAGGGTATCCTCGTCTTCACCATAATCGTCTTCCGCATTATCATGATTAACTGCAGTGTCACCATGATTCTCGCGATGGTGTGAGTCGTTGTCATCATCGTGGTTGAGCACAGAACATTGGCATGCTGAGCATGTAGCGCTCACGATAGTCAATTTCCGCAAGAGCTCGAGGCATTCGGCCTGATGCTTCCCATTCTGAATGGAATTTATGACCTCCTCATCTGGCATATCATCTTCTAGCCAATCGTCCGGTCGGGTGTCCAGGAGCATCAGGTAGTCGCTACAGCTCATCTTGATGCATCCAGCAACCATGCGCAACATGTGTATGCGCAGTTTGTGCCCGCATTGCACTTGAAACGGTGGTAGGTTACCGCGCTCATCCACTCCTGAGATCATGCATTGCTCCAGCACAGAGCATGCCATGGGACCGCAGTCCACCCCAGTTTTTGTCGAATCTCTAGGTATCACTGATACGTCTGTGACATCTCCTGGGCTCCAGTCATGAAGGGCCGCGATTTTCCTCCAATATTCCGGTCCTCTCCAATTGCTCCAATCATGTGGATCTGCTCCATCTACGTCTATTGCGCCATCAGACATTTGGCGACCCAGAACATGCGCTGTGCGTTTCTGAAAGTCGAGGATGACAGCGAAGAAACATTCGGAATCATGGACTATGAATCCTACAGGGACCACAGGACATGCGCCTTCATGAGGCACAAAATGGTTCCTCCTAAAGAGCTCCATGTCTTCATCCGCCATGTTGTTTGCCATCACTACACACAGGTCCACGTATCTCATGCGTGATCTGCTCAGCGCCTCATACCAAACATGCAACAGGTAGAAGTTTGCAACCGTCGCTTCAAGCCGCTCGTTCAGCCCAAGGGTTCTCCAGTTGTGCCAGGCAGAAGTCCACACAACTGGTCGGGCCATTGCACGACCTGTAATCGATAGAGATGAGTGTTTCTTGTTAAATCAACATTATTCTGAACTCACAAGCAATTTCCACAACCGTTGGTTTAGCTAGTGGCGACAGTGGGGCTTCAAGCGAGGGTGACCGGACCTCAGGCAGCGGTGGTGGCGAAGGTCTGTAATCATCATCTTGTATTGCTCTCGACGATCGTGGTGGACTCCCTAATCGAAGACACAGTCATTTAACACACATACGCAGCAAATAGAAGACTAACGACGCTCACACTGTGATTCCTCGATGTGTTCCTCACTCTCGTCTTGAAATTCATGATCACTCATATGTGATCGACGGCAGACCTGTTGCTGGGATGCTGGGAATTCGATGTTGCAGCTTATGGGTTTAAATGGAAGATATAATATTACTGACCAGTCACTCGTGTATCATGCGCAATGAACTCAAATTTATCCTGTCCCTCAGGGAGGTTCAGACGCACATGTTTCTTCAATCCTGAAAATGAACGGTTAACAGGCCTTCCAAATACACTATCCATGAGGACTGACTTGACCCATGGTGACATCCAGATCGTCTTTTGGGACGGCCTCGACCACGCCCTGCGGATCCTTGTGTGGAATTTACATGGTCCTTCAAATTGGCAACAGGTCCAGATGTAGTTGTGCCCCCTGGTACAGGGCTGATCGTAACACGGATAACAGGATGTCTTCCAGGTTTCTGTCTATGATCCCTCCTCAGTCGACGCAACACAGGTCGGGTCTGTGCTTTTGTGCTGTGT
>NW_024538545.1:0-1608 GCF_016628075.1 Suillus paluster
ACTTCCAATTCGACTTTCTTCTTGCGTAATACCTCCAGGTCCGCATCGTCGCCTTTTTTCAAACCCTGCCAATTGTCAAGTTGACGTTGCAACTTAGTAGCATTGTCCTTGTGTTCCTCAAGCTCCCGCTCGAGTTGAGTTACCCTCGCTTGTAGACCATCACGTTGCACGGTTATCCGAGATAGTTTGGAGACATTTGTAACAGTAGTCGCGTCTGCATCTGCTTGTGATTCCCGGAGTCGGCGCAGTTGATCCTACGACTATGTTAGACCACCGGTCACTGATAAGAATATTGACGCTGAATGAGC
Source organism: Suillus paluster (assembly GCF_016628075.1). NCBI lineage: Eukaryota > Fungi > Basidiomycota > Agaricomycetes > Boletales > Suillaceae > Suillus > Suillus paluster. The sequence continues at coordinate 309 of NW_024538545.1, forward strand.
AGACCTCGACATCTTCGCGTTGCTTGTGAGCTGCTACAATTTCGTCCGACTTCAGCTTCAACTCAGATGAAAGCGTCGCGTGTCTTGCGCGTAGGTCGAGAATAGTCTTCTGGTACTGCTCATCGCGAGATTTAAACGAATGCTCCGTTTGAGCCGCTTGATAGTCGAGATCTGCCTGGAGGTCCTCTATTTGACTCTCTAGTTCTGCCTCCCTAGCCTGGAACATGGTGATCTTATAATCCCTTTGTATACGCGCAAGCCTCTCGCGCCGTGCAATTTCGCGCTCTTTGAGCACCGCATTCGTTCGTCGTCCAAAGCACATGCCGTCCTGAGGTGAGCAATCCTATGGCACGCCTGCAAGGCATCGCAACCAGCGTGCCACTCCTTTTGCTCCGCTCGCCACTGTTGTTTTATGAAACTGACGGTGTCCTTGGCGCGAGTTTGTTCGATATCGCGTTCATCGTGTAGCTTCTTGATGGTGTGTTCCAGTGTCCGATTCTCTGCACTAAGTTTTCTATGACCTTGCTGCGAGGCGACCATGGCTTCGTGCGGAGCAAAGGGAGCCGCGGTTCGCACCGGAGTTGGTGCTTTTTTGAACTGGGCTGCGGCATCACCTTTGCTAATGCATGCATTAGATGGAAATGACACGTTTAGAGCACATCACTAACCAATGCTCGTGAACGAGTGTCAGTCTGTGTCCGTTGTGAGTATATATTATTAAAAGTTCGTTGATTGGAAGGGTCGATCTTGTTCGCGTTGTTGAGATGACGAGAAGGTACATCGTTACAGTATTAGGCAATTATGTACGTCATCAGATGAGTGTATAAACAACTTTGGTGTCGGTCACCGACGACGACGAACGGAAATTGCAGAGCAGCTGAGTGGGTTCTACCATTATAGTTACGATAATGCACAACAATATCATCTGTACGAGATATTACCGTGAAGTTCGTCCGTGACTGTTAACCATGGCATCGATTTATGATACCGATTCTACCAGCCCTCCCATCTCATCATCAAAGGACCTCCCCAAACCTATTACTTCCTTGTCCATGGCGATATTTAGGGGGTGTCGGAGAGCGAGTGAAGTGACCAAGATGTTGAGAAACAGACTGATCATGACATCACAACAGGAAGATACGTGAGTTGGTCAATGGAGATCGAGTATTTCGAGAGCTCTTATGTCTGAGATTGGATGTCCTCAGTAGCATGTGGAATAACCGAGGCAGTACGTTCCGCTGTGTACACTTTGCGGTCCATCTGCTCAACTGATTATATATATTGTCACTCTGTAACAGCA
>NW_024538546.1:0-1544 GCF_016628075.1 Suillus paluster
GCGCAATAGGCATCAGAACCTTCAAAAATGCGCCCGTTAGCTTTGTTAAGCTTATAAACCATCAAAAATGCGCCCATCGACTCTAGAGTCGACCATAAGCAAGTAAAAGCGTAGCACAAGAAGTGTCAAAACCTTCGAAATTGCGCCCATTAGCTTTGTTATGCGATCAACCCTTTTGTTTGTTGAGCCCACTCCCATATAGTAGGAAAGCTGTGTTGTTTGTCCCTGTTGTGCCCGGAGCGCAGTAGGCGTGGAGATTGGTGTCCACTATATCGCGTTTTGGTGTGTTTTTGGACTCTGTGGAATTCAGCCTGTTGAAATCCTTGACTTTTGCGGAAACACTAGGAAAAACCTAATGAAAGCGTCCAAACGCGCAAACACTACACATTTTCCATGCAGACATGTGTCCACCATATCAAAACACTACACTTTTCCTAATCAAACAAGCCAAAATTGCGTCCATCATATCAAAACACTACACTTTCCTAATCAAACAAGCCAAAATTGCGTCCATCATATCAAAACAACACCACAATACAAACCACTACAAACAAACAACAAAACATACAACAAAACACAACACTACACTTTTCCTATACAAACAGCCAAAATTGCGTCCATTTTTGTCCACCATATCAAACACTACACTTTTCCTATACAAACATACAAAAATTGCGTCCATCATTTACAACACCACACAACATGTGTCCACTATATCACTTTTCCTGATCAAACTAGCCAAAATTGCGTCCATTATTTACAACCGTCCACCATATCAACCACTACACTTTTCCTAATCAAACTAGCCAAAATTGCGTCCACTATACACAACACCACACTTTTCCTAATGCTATATGATGCCTTTGCTTTTCTATATAATATCCACGGCCATAGGACTTTGAAAGCACCGCATCCCGTCTGATCTGCGCAGTTAACCAAAGTGCCGCCTAGTTAGTACCATGGTGGGGGACCACACGGGAATCCTAGGTGCTGTGGTTTTTTGTCATCCTTTTCCCAACCAACTTCGCATTTTCATAGTCTTTGGGCCTAACCTTTCCTAATCAAATTCGCTTTTGCGACTTTCGACTAGGCTTTCTTATCAAAGTCGATGTTTGGCCTGACCTCTCCTAATTGAATTCGCTTTTTGCGACTTTCAACTAGCTTTTCGTATCAAGTCGACGTCATCTAGTCCTCTTGCAGCCTGCCTAAATCTGATGCCTCTACATGACTTTTCAAGGCGGTCCGACCGCCCTTTGACTAGTCTTTTGCATCGACTTCGCATTTTTCGGCATTTTGACTAGCCTTCTCTTTGGTCGAGTTTGACGATTAGACTTTTCCCTAGTCGCACGACCTCCAAGTCCTCTCAGAGCCTGCCCTAAAGCCCATACTCCACATAACTTTTCAACCGCCCGCTTGCCTTGACTTTTTGTAGTCTTCTACCGCCCCCTTTGTCTAGTCTTTTTGGCTCGACCCAACGACCGCTTTTCCTTGACTTTTGGACCGACCGCTTTCCTTATCTTCGACCGCCCCATTTCCTTGACTTT
>NW_024538547.1:0-1400 GCF_016628075.1 Suillus paluster
AATTCAATTGACCAAAGGTTATGTGTGAACAGAACAACCATGGCAATACACTGATATGCTTTGGCAAAGCACCGACAAGAAACAGCAAGAGTTGCACCTGTTGAACCCAGGCGCAATGGCCTGCCGGCGAGATCCATCGCGTGCGGCAACATGGCTGGCCTCTGGGATCACGCTCGAGGAGGCACAAGTAGCCCTCCTGATTGATGTGAAGAACTGGGAAAGTGGCCGACCGACACCCAGAAGCTGACCATCGCTTGGCGTCGCCACAAATGGCAAGACCAACTGATGAATTTGTCAGGGTGGCGGGTACATCCCGCGATCAATTTGACAGCTATGACCAGTTGGACGGTATGACTGTGATGTTGGATACTGCAGCTTTGGATTCTGTGGTTCATCATCTGACGATCCAGATCGGTCAGATGAAGAGAATTTGATATCCTGGTCGAGTTCAATCCCGAGACCGTGGTGATTCCATTGCTGTCCAACATCGGCATCACAAGGTGAGCCAAGTGGGGTGTTGCTGACCTGGTGTTGCAAGAAATATCCTAAGACAAGGCCAAGCCAAATGATGCATTGCATGCCATCAGGGTCAACTGGCCGACAAGGCCGTGCTCTTTTGCACCACGGTTCGGTCGGCAAAGTCACAAGCTCGGTCGACCAGGGCATGGGCTCGTGTGCACTGGTCGACAAGGTTTCACTTGAATACTCAGATCTACTCAAAATGCCGCAAGCAGCTTGTCCATCTCGGCGCTGATGATTTATTGACCAAATCTCGGCCGTTGGAGAAGGCCGACGTAAAGGCTACTATGGTGGTGGCGACCCAACGCGCACAGTCAAAGAAGAGCATGCTTGCATGGTTTTGGTCCATTGATGTCCCAAGGGATTCCACAAGCAATGACTGGATGAATGAATGTGTGCACTTCACCAACCTACCCATTCCTGTCTGGTGCAATTTGTTCATCCAACAGTTTACCGTGTCCATTGGCTTCGGACACTGGCACTGCGTGACTGTTGGGCAGAGGAACTGCTGCTGGTCGGTCGGGAAATGATTTGGACGGTTGAGTTCTTTACTCACAAATCCCAACATGGGGCGGTCATTTGCAGGAGGCCGATGCAAACAACATGGTCGGGCACCGCTGCTATGCAGCGTGCCAGGCTCGGATGTATCTCTGACTCTCACAGCATGCCAAGACAGTTTTGAAAGAACAAAAGGGGTGGCAGTGGTGGCAGAGTGACAGAGGTCCACACACATGCATTTGGACAATGGCAAGCCTCACAGTGGATTAGTCACAAGTACAATGCCGATCTGTATAAAACTTGTGATTCTGCTTCGGTCAAACTTCAACTAGTCCCAGCTCCGCCCATCATGTCCAACTCACAACACTTTTTACATATGAACT
>NW_024538548.1:0-1368 GCF_016628075.1 Suillus paluster
AGCAGACCGTGAAAAGGAGCTCTCCAGCCAGGCCCAGCACAACCGTCACCTCACATTAGACAATTGGGGCAAACAGCGTGTCAGAAACCTTCAACCTCATTCCCCTGCGATCGGGCAGCCTGCTCCTATCCCCAGGACTGCTTCTCAGATCATCACAGATGCCAGCAAAACCCCCATCAATGATCCTACCCCCGTCCCTACTGATTCCACTCCAACCGTGGACTCTGGTGCTGATGTCCTCAAATTGTTGCGATCCGAAGAGTTTGATAGGAGTAATAGCACCCACCTTCATAGTGTTGCTAATGAAGATTTCTTCAGTAGATCCCTTATTAGCATCCTCATTCTAATGAACCTCCTAACGCTAACTCTCTTGCTAGCCGCCATGAACTCAATGGGCATTCAGACCCTTCAGTCACTTGTACTGCAGAACCCTGTCATAGGACATGTACATTGACCTGCAGAACCTGGTCTACAGGACGTGGGCCAGCCCATGTAGTAGATGCAGGACTGGCCGGTGTCGTAGAACCTGGTTGGCTGGTGTTAAACCTGTACTATTGTTAGCCAGTATGGTGGACAGCTGTACAAATGGTAAGCTATACTCCCACAGGCCAGCTACCTCTGCTGTATGTAGAAGGGGGCAGGCCGATCACATGGTGACCTATTCCACTATGGGCCAGCCTGCTATTGCACCTTGTAGAGGTGGGCCGGCTGACCCGGTGGTGAGCTATACTCTCATCGGCCAGTCCACCTCTGCAGTATGTAGGAGAGGGCCGCGCCGCCCATATGGTGACCTATTCCACTAGGGGCTGGTCAGCCCAATGGTGACCTATTCCACTAGGGCCAGCCTGCTTGCACCTTGTAAAGGTGGGCCGGCCGACCCGGTGGTGAGCTATACTCTCATCGGCCAGTCCACCTTGCCGTAGTGGAGGAGAGGGCCCGACCGCCCATATGGGACTATTCCACTGTTCCAGCCAGCTATTGCACCTTGTAAGGTGGGCGGCCCACCCAGTGGTGAGCTATACTCCGATCGGCCAGTCTACCCTGCAGTATGTAGGATGGGGACCGGCCGCCCTATGATGACCTATTCCACTAGGGCCAGCCTACTATTGCACCTTGTAAGAGTGGGCCGGCTGTGAACTGGTGGTGAGCTATACTCCCATCGGCCAGTCCACCTCTGCAGTATGTAGGAGGGGACTGGCCGCCGCTATGGTGACCTATTCCACCATGGACCAGCCTGCTATTGCACCCTGTAAGGGTGGGCGGCCAACTGGTGGTCAGTTCTCTGATGTAAAGGCAGGCAGGCCACTCCCTTAGTAATACCATACCACTATAGGCCAGACTGCTGTACAGCCTGTGGGAGTGGGACGG
>NW_024538549.1:0-1338 GCF_016628075.1 Suillus paluster
CCTTACTCGACAGCTCTCCTTCGACAGCTAAATCCGAGTCTAGCCGAGCTTGCAGAGTGTAGTCTACGAGTAGAAGTGTACTAGGCAGACCACCCCTATGCACGCGTGCTGCAGTCCACCGTCTCCGAAGATAGGGCGCTGCTACAACGGGAGGGAGGGGCTAGTAATGCGGGAGGCAGCGGTTTCGAGCCTGCGAAAGCTCTCGTCAGGGGGCTTGCCGCTGCCCCGACCGCTTGTACTTCTAGTTCTACGTAGGAACTCTTCCTTTTAAGCATGTTTGGGCAGGAGTAAACGGTCCGTGCCTTATTGTTAAGGGTAGGCTGCGATAGCCGTTACGGACTCATGACCTGCCTTGAAAAGAAAGGTACACCTAAGGTGGGTTGTCTAACATATGTAAGGACGGAACGGTTGGTCCCGCGCTCTAGACCTTAAGATTCTGCGAACGACATATACCAATACAGGGGCCTAGCCTTTCGGCGTAGCCCCTGAACTTTCTCGGGTTCCATATAGGTAACTACGTTAGTCATAGACGTGAAGCTGTGGCAGCTTAAAGTTCAGATTTGGCTGCGCAAAATACCTTTTTTCGTGTGCTTATATTCAGAATTGACGTGGTGACTGCTTGTCGGCCGCGTGATAAGCTCAGTACAATTTAAAGCCAAGCAGGGAGTTAAATACTACTAACCAGTATCACACTCGCGAGTGCACAAGACACCTTGCTGTCAGCTTTTTTTAGATTCCAATTTTTTGTCCATGAGAGTGAAACTCTATGTAGGACAGTACTATCTAGTCTTGGGACCCCTGTCCCAACCCCGACCGCTGTCAGCTTGGCAAATGAAAAGTTCGGGTCGAAGGAGGTGATCCTTCAAGTTATCATGGTGGGATGTATGAAGTCGGGATTTATGGCTTCATTCTGGTACAATCGAGAAGAGGAACACAAATGAGATAGAGTCACATGAGACGGTCAGTCTCCCATATGCAGACCATATACGGTAATACCTGGGGAATACTTTGTATCTTCCAGTGTGTTGCATATGAGATTGCGTGAATGGCAAGTTACGCCGGTCTGGGTGCAGGTCTGCGTCTGCGACAAAGTCTGGGTGCACGCTCGGCAAGTTCGGCAATTGAAGCGGAGTTATAATAAAGCTCCTATGCGCTCATCGCTCCCCCACTACCTCATCGTCGTTGCCCGCCTGCCCGCTCCCCCGCCCACGATATCGAAAGGAATACTGATTTTGGGCTCCGTCCTAACTGGGCGATGTTCAACCGTGATGTCAACCTCATTTCCTCTGTCACTTTCCTTATCCCTTTCAGGTGTTCATCCCGCCCACTTACTTGCCC